>NC_053433.1:84614712-84704768 GCF_007990345.1 Gossypium hirsutum | reverse complement strand
TAATTAGAAGTCATGCCATATATGCATAGATTCCTTTGAGTCTAGTTTCTATAGAACAACGACATCAGTATTGAAGCCCTGTACAGGGAGATATCCAAGTCGTAATGCGTAAAGGTCAGTGTAGTCGATCCCTGTAACATGGGAGACTTTGACTAATAAAATATACTAATTGGCCCGACCACAAATTCTAGAAAAAAATTTGTAGATGCATATATGAGTATAGTTTCAGGGAAAAATCACGAAGCTGATTTTAGAGTTTTGAAAATAAAGATATGATTTTTAAGGTGACAGTGACGCAGTTAGGCAGCTTGCCTAGAAAATTTAAAATGGATTGTGCAAAGAAGTGATTTCAGTCTGCAAACCCCTCGTGTCCGACTCCGGCGACGGACTCGGGTACGGGGTGTTACAAAATTACCCTTATAATATGAAAAATGACTGTTTTGCCCCTAGGTGAAAATGACCATTATACCCCTAGGGTTTAATTATGAATTTGATGCATGAGATTTTGATATACATGATTTGACATGATACGCACATGATATGTATGATATGCACATGTTATATTCATAAATGCATGGGTTGGGTTTTATATGAATGGAGGAAGTGAAAAAGGGCTTTGCCCTAGTTATTTAAAGAGGCTAGGCCTCTAGTTATTTGATAAAGCAGCTATGCTGCTAGTGGTGTGTTGGTTGGGTGGGTTGAATCATTCCCCACATGGTGTGTTGGTTGGTACGGGTGGAGAGTAGCAGATGGTGGGTTGAGTAGTCTCCCCAAATGGGCTTGCATACATTCTTTGAGGTTACATATGATATTGAAATGGGCCTATGGGCCATGTCGTATACAGTAAAGGCTTCGGCCAGTGATGTGAATTATGAAAAGGCTTCGGCCTAGTATTTATTGAGACTGAATTTGGGCTTAGGCCCAGTATGCTGATCTTGGTTTGGGCTCTGAAAGGGGCTTGTTGCACACTGGGTTTTCAAACTCACCCCCCTTCCTTAACCTTGCAGGTGAGCCTTGATGTGGAGACTTGGAGCCGGAAGGGATTCAGAGTGGCCTCGGTGATCTTTTTTTGGACTTTAAAATAATTAACTGGTTTTCTTTAGTTTATCTTAAATACTGTTTATTTTTGGGTTGTAATAAGGTCATTTTAACTGTTTTTTCTGGGATTATTTTATTTTCAATAACTCTAATTTTTTCTGATAATAATTAAAATGGGCTAGACTTAGGGCACGTTTTCAAAATGATACTCGTTTTCAAATTAACGTAACGACACAATTAATCGGTTATCAAAGATATCCACTGAAATGATTTTCAAACTCATTATATCGAAGTGTAGCAATGGTTGTGGGCATGCCTAGGATTGGATCCAATCGAAGAGCTTGGTACTTAAGCAGCCTTCATGGCTCACCTCCTCTGTTTCAGATACCTACCTGGTGCACAGCTTCCATTCACTTCGTTAACTTAATAAAAGATGGTTTTTAAAACACTAAAACGAAACGTGGATTTTTAACTTCAATGTGACATGTCAGATTCGGCCATAACCATCATCAGACATAGCCATACGCGCGTTCATTGTACGCAGAGCAAACAGAGATTTTCGGCTTAAAGCATCCACAACAACATTAGCCTTTCCCATATGGTAGTCAATCACAAGCTCGTAATCTTTTAGCAACTCTAACCATCGTCACTGTCTTATATTTAGATCTTTCTGAGTCATCAAATATTTCAAGCTTTTGTGATCAGAATAAACGCGACATTTCTTATCGAATAGATAGTTACGCCATATTTTCAATGTAAACACGATAGTTGCAAATTCCAGATTGTGTGTCGAATAGTTCTTTTCGTGCGGTTTTAAATGTCTCGAGGCATAAGCTATGACTTTGCTTTCCTACATCAAAACACAGCCCAAACCATTCAAAGATGCGTCACTATAGATAACAATTTCTTTACCCAATTATGGCTAAATTAGCACTGGAGCTTCAGTCAATAGAGCTTTTAATTTTTTTAATTCGATCGATGTCATTCTATATGGAACTATTGATATCAGAGTCATCCTAGACACTAACTCAATACCAAACTCTGCCCTCAGATCGGTGGCAAACCCGGTAATTCTTCAGGTGACACATCCGGATACTCACACACAACTGGTACTGATTCAATTTTCTTTTTGGTTACTTTAGTATCAAGTATATAAGCAAAGTAAGCTTCACAACTCTTTTTCACATATTTCTGAGCTAACATCAAAGATATCACTGCCGGTAAACCATTCAGATCATTAGACTCAATCTGATTAATCTCATCATTTTGGCATCTCAAATCAATAGTCTTTTGTTTGTAGTTTACAACAACATCGTGCAAAGTCAACCAATTCATACTCAGAATTATATCGAACTCGTTGAATGGTAACAACATCAAATAAGCTGAAAAACATGAAATCTCGAACCATCAACGGACAATTATTACACATTTTGTCAATTAGAACACACTGCCCCAAGGGGATCGATATTCTAATCACAAACTCAGCAGACTCTACAGGCAAAGTCTTACTGGATACTAAGGTCTCACATACATAAGAATGAGTCAAACCAAGATCAATCAATGCAATTACACTAGTATCATAGTGAGTGAATATACCAGTAATAACATCTGGGGTTGAAGCCTCCTCGCGAGCGCAAATAGCATAAACTCTGGCAAGTGCATGAGCCTCAGATCAAGTTGTTGTGTCTTTAGTTCCCCTCTGACTGCTACTCACATTACCCATATGTCTGGGTGGTCTGCCTCGAACTGACACATTACTCGGTCTCGCACTTTGTATGATATTTTTCTTGGCTAACATAGGGCACTCAAATGAAATGATCCGTCGACCTACATTTAAAACAGGACTGATCAAGCAATCTACAGTTTCCATATGTCATTTACCACAATGCCTGCACTCAGATCGAATTGGATGGACATTACCAATACTAGCAATAGAAATGGCTCGTGAACTCACATGTGGTCTGTCTCGATCACATCTAGAAAACTTGCAGTATTCTTTGGTCGGATAAAATCATCCCTGAATTTCTTCGATGCTGAATGAAATGTCTTACCCGATGATCTCTTACGGGAATCTCTGGCTTCAAAATTAGCTTTTCTTTTCTTTTCTTTTAGTATAACTTGGGAAGCTGTAGAAACTTCAGGGCGTGGAGGTTGTTGAGCAACCAGATTCATTCGAACGAACTCCATGAACCACTCATTCATTAGCTGGAAAAAGGCTTGCTTAGCTTCTCCCTCTATACTACTTGAAATCGACCTAGAATCAGCTGGCACTGCCCCCTGAGTAGGACCGGGCTTATTACTTTTTATGTCATCTATTACGGCTCGATCGAGATCCATTTACTATAATAAAACACATTTTTAATTGTCAGGAATCATCACACTATTGCAGTTTATAATTATGGCATGTATAGCTAGACTTACACACGCTATGTTAGTCCTAGAACCGACTAAATCGTAGCTCTGATACCAATCAAATGTAACACCCCTAACCCGTATCTGTTGCCAGAATGGGGTTATGAGGCATTACCAAACCAAATAGAACTTCCGAACTATTACATAAACTCTTAGGTCATTATGAATGCATACATAATAATTTATAAAACACATAGCAAAATTTTATGAAACATTAAAATTAAACAAACATCTCATTTTATACTCGAACCCTGTCATATTCGAAATCAGCCATACGATTATAATGTGTACCCATGCTTTGAAACATATAGTAACAATTGTTAATTCGTAACTATCAAACATACAACAAATATTGCATTAATAAATCTCACAAATATCTCAAGCATAATTTCAAAATTTTTAACATTATGCGCATGGTACATATTAGTAGGAACCATTTGATTAATAACTTAAACTCAAAAATTAGCTTACCTAATTTGCACAAAAACAATCATGATTCCTTATAATTTGAATTGCTATTCATTTAGTCATTTTCCAAAGCCTTAGCCAAATATAAACTTGCTAAATACATATGCTTATTCAATGTCCACTTTCATTTTACTAAACCGTATCACACGCATGTAACATTGCATAGAATAAATTCCATACATCAACCATAATATACATTACATGTCAAGCACTTCACAAGTTTATAAATATACATAATTTAACCAAACTCTCAAATCAAAAACAAACATATCAATAAAACATATAAATATAAACATGGTCAAAATGCATAAAATTGAATATTAATCATAGCCATTTATGAATGAACATTAATTTCTTAATTAATCTATTGCCTAATTACTAAGTCATTTACATCTATGTCCTGTTCATACACCACATAACCAAATACATAGCTAAATACATATTTTCTCATAATCATTAACGAGCCTAACCACAACCAAACCTTCCATTCTTTTATTATTTTTTCACTTAACGCAAGCATATTGAACTCACCTTTATCACATGCCATAACCGAATTACCTTGTTACCGAAATACATAGCAAAACTAAATAAAACATGTTTCACACATTTGTACATAGCATGGCCTAATCATCAATCAAATATATCTATTACCTAAATTCAACATTTAGCCGAATACACTCGTCAACCAAATTAAACCATTACTATCAAATACAAGACATAACTGAATCATTAAAACCATGAGTAGCATAACAAGCATAATTCATACTTATGTATATACCATAGCTGATTCAATCAAACCAAATAAAATCATCACTTGAGTAAAGGATATGAACCAAACTTAATAAAATAAACAAGCCATTTTCGCAGGGCTTTTTATACACACAACTTTGATCTTAACCGAATACAAACTAGCCTATACATACCATAGGTTCAATATTCAACTTATAAAAATACCGAGAAACAATAGATAGTGTGATAGACTTCGTTGATGATCCCCAAGCCCGTAACTAACTTTCAAAATCTATAATACAGAGAACAAACATACAGACATAGTAAGCTATCACAGCTTAGTAAGTCATAAGCAAATAAAAGAATCAATGACATTATTAACTCAATTTAACCAAACCAATTCATGCTATCATAATCACATTTAATCTCAAACTTGCAAATTTATATACAACATATATATTCATGTATCAACTTTAACTTGGCCGAAATACATATATATCCATTATCAAAGTTATCATTCACTTCCAAGGTCATAATATCATCATATAGATGAATGTATATACACATTCATATATGTATACACATGTTTCACACTTTAATATCACATAATTATATCATTTTGCCGAATATAGATTTGTATTCAATATACATATAACCAACTTTATAACATAATTCATATCATCACTTCAAATACCAAAACTTACCTTAATTTCAATATATTAGCTAACACATACCTGAACCTTTTAATTTGATTTCACATTCGATCTTTACTTAAATTGCCCGTTGAATCATTCGAAATTAAATAAGATACTCGGATAGTCGCCCATATCGTACAATGCCAATGTCCCAAATGTGGTCTTACATGTAATTACATATCGATGCTAATGTCCCAGATAGGGTCTTACTCGTTAACACATATCGAAATCACATATCGATGCCAATGTATTAAACGTGGTCTTACTCGCACACACATATCGGAATCACATATCGATGCCAACATATTAAACGTGGTCTTACTCGCACACACATATCAGAATCACATATCGATGCCAACATATTAAATATGGTCTTACTCACAGACACATATCGTACAATGCCAACGTCCCAGACGTGGTCTTACATGTAATCACATATCGATGCGACTGTCCCAGACAAGGTCTTACAAGAATCAAATACGATACTGATGTTCCAGACATGGTCTTACACGTAATCACATATCAAAAATCCTATGTCATGACATATGTATCCTAGCTATTCCTAAAGTTCGTACGGGGCTTTTGGACATTGTATCTCGGTCGAATCGAGTTCGTAACATAGCTCCCAAGCATATACACATTCGGCTACCACATATATACTTTCACATAATTCATATCAGTATATATAACTTGTATTTATTTAAAATTTACAACATCTATTTGCTTATAAACTTACCTCCGACAACGATAATCAGAACAGAACGATTGTTCGACAACTTTGGTTTTCCTCCGATCCAAACGTAATTTCTTTGGTTCTCGTTCTTAATTAAGCTAAACAATGGCTGAATATGGCTTTCTTTTCTTCTTTTTTTCTTTTCCTTTAGCTAATTTCGGCTACCAAAAGATGAACATGCATGGCTTTTATTATTTTATGATTTATATTATATAACATTATTATCATTTTACCTATTTAACCTTGGTTATAAAATAATAAACCATCATAAACCATGCCTTTAACCGTCCAACTTATTTAGTTATGGCCTAATTGCATTATAAGTGCTTCATATTTATAAGAGAAGTCTAATTAAGCACTTTCATATTTAACAATTAACTTTTGACTTTAGGCGATTAAGCCCTTTTTACTAAATCGACATCTAAATAGTAAAATTAAAACACGAAAAATTCACACATAATAAACACAGAAAATAATTTTTAAATTTTTTTACTCGGATTTGTGGTCCTGAAACCACTATTCCAAATAGGGTCTACATCGGGTTGTTACAACATATCATTTCTGACGATCAGAAGCTGCTTTCAAACTATCTCGGATCTTTTTTACTTTCTGTTCAATCTCTTTTATCAAATGAATTCCGTGTATCTTATCCTCATTGAGCTCAGTCCAATACAAAGGTGTACGACATTTACGACCATGTAAGGCTTCGTACGGTGCCATTTTAATGCTCGATTGAAAACTATTATTGTAGGCGAATTCAATCAAAGGCAAATATTGTTCCCGCAAACCTTCAAACTCAAGAATGCAACATCTCAATGTATCCTTGAGAATTTGAATAATCCGCTTGGATTGACTATCCATTTGTGGTTGGAAAGCAGTACTGAAATGCAATTTCGTACCTAGAGCATATTGCAATTTCTTCCAGAATTGTGTTGTGAATCTTGAATCTCTGTTTGACACAATAGATAATGGCACACCATGCAATCTCATAATATCAGAAATGTATAAATCAGCTAACTTATCAAGCGAGTAATTAGATCGTACTGGAATAAAATGGGCTAATTTCGTCAATCGATCAACTACAACCCAGATTGCATCTTTCTTTCTCGAAGATAGGGGCAAACCCGAAACAAAATCCATCGTTTCTTTACCCGAAATAAAATGTAACAAACCAGATGGCACTTGATGTTCAGCTTTAACTTTACTTACAGATTAAGCATTTCGCAACAAATTCAGAGATATCCCGTTTCACACCAGGCCACCAATAAAGCTGTTTCAGATCATTATACATTTTTGTACTACCCGGATGAATAGATAAACAACTGTTGTGAGCTTCATTCAAAATCATCTAAATCAATCTTGGATTTCTCGGAACAAAAATTCGATCTCGAAATCTTAGACAATTATCTTTATCAACTCTAAATTCTAAATAGAATCTAAATCACACTGAGTTCATTTTGATATTATCTCATTATCAACTTTTTGAGCATCAATAATCTGTTGTAAAAACAACAGTGTCGCTTTCAATTCGGCTAATACTGAACCATCATCTAACAGAACCAAATGAGCATTTATCACGCGTAGAGCAAACAATGATTTTTGGCTCAAAGCATCGGCAACAACATTTGCTTTTCTCGGATGATAATCAATAACAAGCCCGTACTCTTTCAATAACTCTAGCCATCTTCTTCGTCACAGATTCAAATCTTTCTAAGTCATCAAATATTTCAAAATTTTATGATCAAAATATACATGACATTTCTCACCAAACAGAAAATAGTGCTATATTTTCAAAGCAAACACAATCCCAACTAACTCAAGGTCGTGCGTCGGATAGTGCTTTTCATGCGGCTTTAACTGTCTAGAAGCATAAGCAATGACTTTGCCTTCCTGCAGCAAAACACATTGATTGCGTGGTTTCGTGATAGGTTTTAAATATTTATAATTACTCATTCTTGAACTAACTATTATTGTGATGTAGGAAAGTTTACCTATCAAACAATAGTGTAGTTTTAGCAAGACCGGATTGTCAAACCCAAAGGAACTAAAAGTACTAGTAATGACTGTCTTTTTATTATCTAGCCTAAGAATAAAGAGGTTTTGTTTTAATTAACTAATTATCTAAACTAAGGACGCACAGAGAAAAGAATTGGGGAATTGCTTTTGGGAAAAATCGATTGACTTAAGACAATACCTAAGGAAAAATCCACCTAGACTTTACTTGTTATTCTAACTCCGAATCGGACGATTTATTCATTCAACTTGTTCCGTAGAGATCCCTAAGTTATGTTATTATCCCTATTCAAGACTAGTAACGTCTAATCCCTAGATTGAATAACCAAGACTTTTCTCTAATTAACACTCTAGGGTCGCATTAACTCGATGGATCCCCTTATTAGGTTTCACACTAATCTAGAAAAATCTTGTCACCCTATGTCTAGGTGCATAAACAACTCAGCTTAATTATGAAAAATGTACTCTTAGACAGGGTCTATTCCACCTCTGAATAAGAGCATGTCTTGAATCAGTATCCTAGGATATCAAAACAAGAATTAAGAACACATAATTAAGAACAAGTTAAATATTTATCATACGATTCAGAAAATAATAACAAGATTCGTCTTAAGTTTCATTCCCCTTAGGTATTTAAGGGTTTTAGTTCATAACTAAATAAGAAAACATCTCAGAAGAATAAAGAATACAAAACATAAAGAAAATCCAAAACTCCTGAAGGGGAATTGAGGAGAGATCTTTAGTCTTGACGATGAATCCGACTTCTGAGATGGATCAATCGGCTTCCTTGGAGTAATTCCTTACTCCCTATTCTCTGTGTGTCCCCTTATTCTCCTCTTCTAGGGTCTATTTATAGGCTTTGGAATGCCTAGAAGCCCTAAAAAGTGGCCTTTTCCAAATTGGACTTAACTTGGGCTCGGCAGGGACACACCCGTGTGCAATTACTTCAGGCCATGTTCGAGCCCGTTAGAATGGCACCGGCGTGTGTGAGTCGTGCTTCGATTCACCTAGAATGACACGGCCGTATGGCTTGCCCGTGTGAGGAAGTCTAGGCCGTGTTAAGTTCGTACTTTGGCCCATTTTCTCTGTTTTTGGCCCGTTTCTCGTTCCTTTCGCTCTCCTATGCTCTCCTAAGTATAAAACATGAAATTAAAGCATTAGGAGCATCGAATTCACCAATTCTAATGGAAAATCATCCATAAAATGCGTTAAACATGGGGTAAAAATATGTATAAATTACGATTTATCACACATCCTAGACCGTTCAATGAAGCATAACTATAGATCACAAATTCTTTACCCGATTCGGGTTGTACTAACACTGGAGCTTTGGTCAATAGAGCTTTCAACTGATCAAAGCTTTTCTGACACTTTTTAAACCATTCAAACTTCTCATCTTTCTGAAGCAGTTTCGTTAATGGAGTTACAATCATAGAAAAGCTTTTACGAATCTTCAGTAATAACCAGCAAGTCCTAGAAAGCTGAGGAGCTTCAGAAACATTTCTCTGATGCTTTTTATCCAGAATAGTTGAAATTTTGCTCGGATTAACTCGTATACCTTATGCTAGAACAATATGGCCTAGAAAATCAACTTTTCATAACCAGAATTCACATTTACTGAACTTCACATACAATTGCTTATCTCGTAGATTCTGTAGTACTATTCTCAGATGTTCGACATGCTCGGATTCATCATGCGAATAAATCAATATGTCATCAATGAATACGACAAAAAATCGATCTAAATACGGCCTGAAAATTGTATTCATAAAATCCATAAAGATAGCAGGTGCATTTGTTAATCCAAAAGGCATAACTAAGAATTCATAGTGGTCGTGCCTCGTTTTGAATTCAGTTTTCGGAATGTCTGAGTCTTTTACTCGCAACTGATAATAGCCTGACCTCAAATCTATCTTCGATAACATAGTAGCTCCTTTTAATTGATCAAATAAATCATCAATTCGAGGCAGAGGATACTTATTCTTGATAGTCACTTTATTCAACCGACGATAATCTATGCACATTCTCATCGTACCGTCTTTCTTTTTCACAAACAAATTAGGAGCACCCCAAGGTGAGAAACTCGGTCTAGCAAACCCTCTATTGGTTAAATCTTGCAACTGAGACTTTAATTCTTTTAGTTCAGTCGGAGTCATTCTATACAGAACTATCAAAATCAGAGTAGTTCCTTGTACTAATTTAATGCCAAATTCAACTTCTCGGATCGGAGGTAATCTCGAAAGTTCTTCAGGAAACAAATTGGAGAATTCACAGATTTTTGACACTTTTGAATCAATTACATAGGCAAAGTAAGCTTCACAACCTTTTCTTACAACACTTAAAGCTTTCGTTGAAGATATTACACCCGGTAACCCATTTAAATCACTAGATTCAATTTTGACTATTCTTGCATCCCAAGTCAATAGTTTTCCATTTGCAATTCACAATAGCATCATGCAAAGTTAACCAATCCATACCCAAAATTATATCAAACTCATCAAAAGGTAATAACATCAGATCAGCCGAAAAAAATGTCTTGAAACATCAACGGACAATTCTTACACACCTTGTCAACTAAGACACTTTTACTTAAGGGGTTCGATGCTTTAATCACGAATTCGGTAGACTCTACAAGCAAAGTCTTACTATTCACTAAATTCATGCATATATAAGAATGCATTGATCCAGGATCTATCAAAGCAATCACAGAAGTATCATAAAGAGTAAAAGTACCCATAATCACATCTGGAGACAAAGCTTCCTCACGTGCTCGAATGGCATAGGCTCTAGCAGGTGCGCAAGGCTTGGATCTAACAGCAGTATCTTTAGTTCCTCTTTGACTACCACTACATTTCCCAGATTTCTGGAAGGTCTACCTCGAGATACATTGCCATTTGGCCTCAGATTTTTCACAATCTCTTGCTCGACAGACTCAGGGCAATCACAGATGAAATGGTCTAAAGATCCACATTTGAAGCAAGCTCGATCATACAATCTACAATTTTCGGAATGTCTTTTACCACAGTGTTTACACTTGGGTCGATTAGATCGAACATTTCCAACACTGGCAATAGATGTAGCTGGAGCTCCTAAGCTCGAATGTGATCTAGTATGATCTCTACTCGAATATCGCACATTAGTCTTTGAATGGCTATAATCATCTCAGAATTTCTTTGACATAGACTTAAATGGCTTGCTCGATGATCTTTTTCGCACTTCTCTAGCTTTTGAATCAGGTTTTCTTTTCTCTTTCCCGAGTTCTTCAGCTTTACATGCTCGTTCAATAAGCACTACCAATTATTTGATCTCAAGAATCCCAACTAACAAACGGATATCCTCGTTCAAACCATCCTCAAATCTCTTGCACATTATAGCTTCAGTTGAAACACATTCTCTAGCATATTGACTCAGTCTTACAAATTCTCGCTCATATTCTGTAACAGACATAAGACCTTACTTTAATTCAAGAAACTCTTTACATTTTTGATCTATGGATCTTTGACTGATGCATTTCTTTTGAAATTCAGCTTGAAAGAAATCCCAGGTGGCTCACTCTCTTGGAACCACGGATATCAAATCTTCCACCAGTGATACACCGTATCTCTCAAAAGTGAAATGGTACATTTTATGCATTCATCCCGAGTCAGAGACAAGAACTTGGCTCTTTCAGCATCATCACTAATTGTAGCACGGAACTCTTTGGCCCCATATTTTCTAATATTAACAACTGAAGGCTTATTCAACTAATTCGGATTAACTTGCGATATAGTAGGGACTTGCAGAGGATTAACCGGGGTTGAGGGTTGTTGAACAGCCGGATTAGTTCTAATGTATTGGGTGAACCTATCATTCATCATCTGATAGAAGGCTTATCTAGCCTCTCCATCATGGCTACTCGTAGCCAGTCAAGAATCAGATGGCGTTGGCCCTTGCGCGGGAGCAAGCGTATGCTCTCTACATCATCAGCTACGGCTCGTTCGGCATCCATATGCTATATAAAAACACATTTTTATTGTCGAGATTCATCACACTATTGCAGTTCATAAATATGGCATTTATAGCTAGACTCACATACGCTACATTAGTCCTAGAATCAACTAAACCGTAGCTCTGATACCAACCAAATGTAACACCTCTAACCCGTTCCATCACTGGACTAGGGATAAAGGCAATACCAGATAAATAGTAACATTTAACATTCATTTCACAATCATTATATCATCATAGTCATACATCAATACAGAGTCCTTTATATAGGTCATTGAGACCTTAAGTGTAACATCCTACACCCGTACCCTACGCCGGGACAGAATATGAGGTTTTACCTAATTCAGTCACATACATTCACACGATTCTTAGTTATCAAAAAACTTTACCACTCTAAATCGAAAACTACATAATAAAGGCCTACTAGGCTCTAAACATTCATTTAAAGCCATTCGGGAATGATTCGAGTCTTTCCACAAACTCGAAAAATTTTTGCTAGACACAGGGGCACATGCCCGTGTGAGAAGGGCAACACACCCGTGTAACCAATTCGACATGGTCGTGCCGTTGGCCCGTGTGACTCATATAGCCTAAGCAATATAGGGAAACGCCTGTGTCCCTTTCACGTGTGGGATTAATTCTAAATTCACACCTACAGAGGTTTTCACACAGCTTGGCACATGCCCATGTCCTGGCCCATGTCCTTCACACGGCCACGACACGCCCGTGTCCTAGCCCGTGTGTAAAAACCTGGACATTCTGTTTCTGACGTCAGCAATTCTTAAGGGTCACACTGCCAAGGCACATGCTCGTGTTCTAGACCGTGCCCTTCACACGACTGGGACACACGACTGTGTCACTACCTGTGTGTATACTATCATACATACTGACTTGTAATTTTTACGGTGTGTGGTGGGACGTCTGTCACACACGACCTAGACACACGCCCGTGTACCTACCCGTGTAGACAAAATGAAGCTATTTACCAAGCCTCTTTACCACCCTTACATACATAACCTGAATAAAATTACTCTATGGCAATTCAAGGATAGAACACATAGTCAAAATAGCCACAATGGGCAATATTTCATTTGTGCAATTTACTTATCCATAAAAATATCATCTTCAATTTATAAGTATCAAAATGAGTATTGACCATTATTCACGGCCTTATACAAAATAAAGGGATTTATCCCAAGCCAACACATTTGGCTAATTTCTTAATCACACAAAATATTAAAGACTAAGCCCTATACATGCCATACGCAAAAAACAAGAATTTTAACTATACCGAATGTTCAGGATGATAGTGTGATCGATGATCCTCGAGCTATGTAGGGGACACTATAAGAAAATGAAAATGAGAGGGAGTAAGCATAAAGCTTAGTAAGAAGCATGCAATTACATAGTAACAACTATACCATTGATCAATATGCTCTTAATATAAAATAGTTATAAGCACAACTTACTCATCACATCCCACTACACATCATATAATATATTTTGAACACACGTCTCATACATACCGAATAGGTACCTGTACCACTCACAACACGATTATCCTTTTTTTTTAAATTTTAAACCATAACTCTCGCCATTGAACCATTCAGAACATTATTGGATATTCAATAAACCTCAACATGGGATAGCATGCGGATGCCATGTCCCGGACATGGCCTTACACTACCTTAACTCGTAACCGATGCATGTCCCAGACATTTCTTTCACTGGATTACATCTCGAGGCTGATGCATGTCCCAGACATGTCTTACACTAGCTCTCGTCTAACTGTCGATGCCATGTCCCAGACATAGTCTTACACTGGCTCTCGTAATATGGCTGATGCGTGTCCTAGACATGTCTTACACTAGCTCACAATAGTCCACACATCAGGGCATGAATATCCGATTTATTTCCCATGGTCCAAATAGGAATTTTGCTATCTTAATTATCATCATGCCTTCTCGTTTTCACAATCAAATAATTCATGCTAAATTAAATCATCTCATATAATGACAATGTAGTTGTAAAATTTGCATACAACTTACCTCTGTTACAAAATATGGTGTCTAGTCGGTCTAATCAATTTCCTTAGCCTTTCCTCAGTTTAAGTTTGGAGTTTTAATTTCTTGATCTATAATAACAAAAATTCACAAATTTAATCATTTTACCGATCTAGGCACTCAATAATTTATACTTGGGAAAAATGACCATTTTACCCTTAGAGGTCTAAAAATCAATTTTTATCGACTTTCCTCATATCAAAAGCCTAGCCGAACCCATTTTTCTCTTATAGCAAATCCAAAATTTTCATTATCTCACACATTTATCATCAAATTTTCAACTTATGCAAAATAGTCCCTATTAGGGTTTTCATGAGAAATCCTTTCACAAAAGTTGTTTATTACACATCTAATACTCATATTCATCCATAAAATTTCAGAAAACTACACATATACTTTCATGGAAAACCCTAAACTCTCAACCATTTTGCAAAATAGTCCCCTTAATAACAAGCTTATGCAAGGGGTCCAAAAATGTAAAAATCATCAACAAAAAGTATGTAAATCACTTACTTGCAAGAGAAACAAGTTGCTAAAATTTTTTAAGCTCAAAACCCTTAAAATTTGATGAAAAATCGGTGGTAGTGAAGAAGATGAGAATGCAATATCATCTTTTTCTGATTTTATTTCCATTTTAGTCAAATTAGCCACCAAACCCACCAAACTTGGACTTCTTTTTTGACCAAATTGTTTCCTATGGTCGGCCATGCTATTCTAAAGGGTCTAACTGCCCTTTAAAGGCCTCCAATTCAGGTTCTCTAGCTATTTGACACCCTTAGCTATCAAAATAGGACTTTTGCACTTTATGCGATTTAGTCTTTTTTCACAATTAAGCATGCAATCACTAAAATTACTTCACCAATCTTTTTGTGCACTAGTATGTTATAACTTAAAACTAATCATAAAATACTTTCTCTGAATTCAGATTAGTGGTCCCGAAACCACTGTTCCAACTAGGCCCAAAATCGGGCTATTACAATTCTCCTCCCTTAGGGATTTTCGTCCTCGAAATCATACCAACAAATAAGTTCGGCTATTGATCTCTCATTGTCTCTTCGGGTTCCCACGTGGCTTCCTCGACTCCATGTCTAAGCCATTAAACCTTTACAAGTGCTATACTCTTATTCTTTAACTATTTGAGATCCCAAGCCAAAATCTTGACAGGCTCTTCACCGTAAGTCATGTTTGGATGTATCTCAATCTCTGTTGGCGCAATCACATGCGAAGGGTACGATCTATATCGATGTAGCATGAACACATGAAACACAATTCTGGTGGCAATGCTAATCAATAGGCAACCTGTTCTACACTCTCGACAATCTCATAAGGTCCTATGAAACGAGGACTCAACATGCCTCTCCTACCAAATCTGAGAACTTTTCTCCATGGGGATACTTTCAAAAACACTCGATCACCAACTTGAAATTCAATCTCTTTCTGTTTCAAGTCCGCATAAGATTTCTATCTATCCGATGCGGCCTTTATACAATCACGAATCACTTTAATCTTTTCTTCAGTCTCTCTAACTAAGTCGACCCCGTGAATCTGATTCTCTCCTAGCTCGATCCAATATAAAGGCGTTTGGTACTTACGTCATACAAAGCCTCATAGGGCGCCATCTTCACACTTAACTGATAAATATTGTTGTAGGCGAATTCAATTAATGGCAAGTACCTTTCCCAACTACCTTGAAACTCGAGAACACAACACCGAAACATGTCTACTAAAATCTAAATCACTCTTTCTGACTGACCGTCAGTTTGCGGGTGAAATGTCGTACTAAAATTCAGTTTAGTTCCCAATGTCTCTTGTAACTTCTTCCAAAACCTCGAGGTAAACCTTAGGTCTCTATCTGAAATAATCGATAGAGGCACTCCATGAAGCTTCACAATCTCGAAAATGTACAAGTCAGCCAGTTTTTAAAAGGGAGTAGTCAGTATGCACTGGTATAAAATGTGCTGACTTTGTTACCCTATCCACAATAACCCAAATAGAATCCTTTTTCTTCGGGGTTACTGGTAAACCTGTCACGAAATCTATAGTAATCCGATCCTACTTCCACTCAGGGATCGTGATAGGCTAAAGTAGACCCGAAGGTACTTGGTGTTCAGCCTTCACTTGCTGACACAAGACACTTGGAAACGAACTCTGATGTGTCTCTTTTTATTCCCGACCACTAGTACATTTTCTTCAGGTCGTACATTTTTACACTGCCCGGGTGGATTGACAAACAACCACTATATGGCTCTCGTAGAATCTTCTGAATAAGCTTATCATCCTTGGGTACACAAATTCTACCTTTGAACATTATACATCCATCGGTATCAATACGAAATTCAGATTCATTTTCCATCTCACACTGAGCCATCTTAGCTTGCAACACCTTATCACCTTTCTGAGCTTCACAGAACCCTTGTAGAAATATCGGTCTAGCTCTCAATTCTGCTAGAATCGAACCATCGTTAGACACAGTTAACTGAGTATTCATGGCTCTTAAGGCGAACAACGAAGTTCTACTCAAAGCGTCGGCAACTACATTTGCCTTTACCAGGTGATAGTCAATTATCAACTCATAATCCTTTATTAGTTCTAGCCACCTTCGTTATTGTAGATTCAATTCCTTTTGAGTCATCAAATACCTGAGACTTTTATGATCGAACTCGGCATTTCTAGCCATACAAATGGTGTCTCCAAATTTTCAATACGAACACGATGGCGGCCAACTCTAAATCGTGTGCCGGGTAGTTTTTCTCATGTGACTTTAGCTGTCTTAAAGTGTAAGCTATAACCTTACCTTCTTGCATAAGCACACACCCCAAACCATTCAAGGAGGCGTCGCTTGGTGCTTTGGTCAACAAAGCCTTTAATTTCTCAAAACTCTGTTGGCACTTTTCTGTCCTTTCGAGCTCAACATCTTTTTGTAGTAGCCTTGTCATCAGAGTAGCTATAATGGAGAATCCATTTACAAACCGTCTATAGTATCCGGCCAAACCCAAAAAGCTTCGAACCTCTGTCATATTCCTCGACGGTTTCCACTCAACAATAGCCGAAGAGTATGTCTTCAACGAAGGCCACTACGAATTTATCCAAATGCGGTCGAAAAATGCGGTTCATCAAATCCATAAATGCCGCCAGGGCATTAGTCGAACCAAAGGGCATGACAAGGAACTCATAATGCACGTACCTCGTTTGAAACATAGTCTTCGGTACATCTTGCTCTTTAACTCTTAGTTGATAGTAGCCAGACCTCAAATCAATCTTAGAAAACACGGTGGCTCCCTTCAACTAATCAAACAAATCATTGATCCTCGGTAAAAGATACTTGTTCACAGTTAGCTTGTTGAGCTGTCTATAGTCGATACATAACCTCATTAACCCGTCTTTCTTTTTTACAAAAAGTACCGAGGCATCCCACGATGAATAGCTCGTCCTCGCAAAGCCCTTATCCGTTAACTCTTACAATTTTATTTTCAACTCTTTCAATTCCATCGGAGCCATCCTATACGGAGTGATCGAGATAGGTGTCGTACTAGGGGCTAACTCTATACCAAATTCAACTTCCCTAGTTGGAGGTAAACTGGGCAACTCTTCCGAAAATACATCTATAAACTCATAAACCACTGGTACTGATTCAATTTTTGATTTAGACACTTGAGTATTCAACAGAAAAGCGAGATAAGCCTCATACCCATTTCTTAAATATTTCTCAGCATCCAAAGACAATATTATTATAGATAGGTTATTCGATTCATCTAGTCCAATCCGAAGAACATTCTCGTCTTCACATTTCAACTCAATAGCTTTTCTCCCACAGTCCACTCCAACACCATGAGAAGTTAACCAATCCATTCCAAGGATTACATTAAATTCATTAAACGGAAATAACATCAAGTTAGCTGGAAAACATTGACCTCTAATTGTCAAAGGACAATTTCTACACACTTGGTCAACTAGCACATGTCTGCCTAAAGGGTTGGACACTTTTACTACAAATTTAGTGGACTCTACTAGCATGTTCATACGGGATATCAATTCCATACAGATATAAGAGTGGGTAGACCCCGGGTCACTTAAAGCAACAATAGACATATCATGGATAGAGAAGGTACCCATGATCACGTCAGGAGACTCTGCCTCTTCACAGGCATGAATAGCGTAAGTCCTTGTAGGCGCTCTGCCCTCGGGCCTCACTGCAGCATCTCTTGGTGCACCTCTACTGGTAGCCTCACTCCCAGGGTTCTTTTGTGGTCTACCCCTCAAAGGAGTATTACTTGCTCTCACATCTTGCTTTTTCTCTTTGTCATCTAGATTGAGACAATCTTGGATGAAGTGGTCCAGTGACCCACATCTGAAGCACCCTCCTTCTTTACCTCAGCACTTGCCAAAATGGTGCCTACCACATTGTGAACATTCTGGTCTATTTGGCCGAACGCAACCAACACTCGCAACAGAAGTGATCTGGGCTCTAGAAGCCATGTTCTGCTGGTTCTTGTTCCTATTTAAGAACCCCACCGAAGCATTCGATCAGGTAGTGAGTTCCTTAAATTTCTTAGATGAGAAATGATGTGATTTCCCCATCTGTCTTTTTCTTGAGTCACGCGACTCAATAGCTGCTTTTCTTCTCTCTTTAACCAACTCTTCTGCTTTGCATGCCCTCTCAACGAGTACCACAAATTCCCTTAATTCTAATATGCCGATAAATACTCAGATATCCTCATTTAGACCATCCTCAAACCTCTTACACATGGTGGCTTCTGTAGATATGCACTCCCGTGCGTACTTACTGAGTTTCATACACTCACATTCATATTTCGCCACTGTCTTACTGCCTTGCTTCAATTCTAGAAATTCTAGAAATTACATGTAGTCCTTTCCTTTGGTACAACCGACACAAGGGTGTTCCACCACTGGTAGGCCGAGTCTCATAGGAGCGACACTGCGCACTTCACACACTCCTCGGGGGTGCACAATAGTTCGTCAAATACCCTAATAGTATTTTCCAGCCAGAACTCTGCTCTCTCTGGGTCATCATCAATCTTAGCCCAAAATTCCTCAGTCCCTTGCTTTTATATCTTATCTACTAGGGGTTTCTCTCTCCTAACTAAGTCCACTCCTTGCAGAGCCACAGGGGCATACTGAGGAATCGAAGGAGGTGGGGGAGATAGAGTGTTCAGATTCTCACGAACAAACTCCGTATACCAAGCATCCATTATTCAAAGGTAGGCTTCTCTATCCCCTCCACCTTGGCCTATAGTCACGGGCTCACTCTCAACTGGCGCGATCCTTTTAGCGAGAGCCGACGCGTTACTCTTCACGTCATCCACCGTAACTCAATTCGGATTCATTTACTATATGAAAATATAATTTATACTCGTCAGGATTCGTCACACTATCAATATACAGTTATGGCATGTATTAGCTAGACTTGTACTCATGCTAGGTTAGTCCTAGAATAGGCTAAACCATAGCTCTGATACTACTAAATGTAACACCCCACACCTGTACCCTACACTGGGACAGAATACAAGGTGATGCCTAACTCAGTCACATACATTCACATAATTCTTAGTCATCAAAATTTGGTCAAATTTAAAACTTTACCACTTTAAATCGAAAATTCCATAATAAAGGCCTACTAGGCTCTAAACGTTCATTTAAAACCATCCGGGAACAATTCGAGTCTTTCCACGAACTCGGAAAATTTTTGCTAGACACAGGGGCACACGCCTATGTGAGAGGGGCAACACGCTCATGTGACCAATTCGACCTGGTCGTGCTGTTGGCCCGTGTGCCCGTGTGACTCACACGGCCTAAGCAATATAGGGACACGCCCGTGTCCCTTTCACGTGTGGAATTAATTATAAATTCACACATTTTCACATGACCTGGCACACGCCCGTGTCTCTGGCCCGTGTCCTTCACACTGCCAGGACACGCCCGTGTGCAAAAACCTGGACATTCTATTTCTGATGTCAACAATTCTTAAGGGTCACACTGCCAAGGCACACGCCCATGTGCTAGACTGTGCCCTTCACACAGCTGAGATACATGATCGTGTCTCTACCCTTGTGTTTACTATCATGCATATTGACTTGCAATTTTTATGTGTAGGGGAAACACTGACAGATAACACACCCGTGTGGCGAGCTGTACGTCACACACGGCCTAGACACACACCCGTGTGCCTACCTATGTGGACAAAATGAAGCTATTTACCAAGCCTCTTTGCCACCTTTACATACATAACCTGCATAAAATTACTCTATGGCAATTCAAGGATACAACACATAGTCAAAATAGCCACAATGGGCAATATTTCATTTGCGCAATTTACTCATCCATGAAAATATCATCTTCAATTTATAAGTATCAAAATGAGTATTGACCATTATTCATGGCCTTATACAAAATAAAGGGATTTATCCCAAGCCAACACATTTGGCTAATTTCTCAATGACACAAAATATTAAAGACTATGCCATACACAAAAACAAGAATTTTAACTATACCGAATGTTCAGGATGATAGTGTGATTGTAGCCTTCGACATCCGATGATCCTCGAGCTATGTAGGCGACACTGTAAGAGAATGAAAATGAGAGGGAGTAAGCATAAAGCCTAGTAAGAAGCATGCAATTACATAGTATCAACTATTCCATTCATCAGTATGCTCTTAATATAAAATAGTTATAAGCACAACTTACTCATCACATCCCACTACACATCATATAATTATTTTGAACTCACATCTCATACATACTGAATAGGTACCTATACCAGTCACAACATGGTTATACTTTTCTTTAAATTTCAAAGCATAACTCTCCCCGTTGAACCATTCAAAAAATTACCGGATATTCAATAAACCTCAACATAGGATAGGATGTCAATGCCATGTCCCGAACATGGTCTTACACTAGCTTAACTTGTAGTCGATGCATGTCCCAGACATGTCTTACACTGGCTTACATCTCGAGGTTGATGCATGTCCCAGACATGTCTTACACTAGGTCTCGTCTCACTGTCGATGCCATGTCCTAAACATGGCCTTACACTGGCTCTCGTTATGTGGCCGATACATGTCCCAGACATGTCTTACACTAGCTCACAATAGTTCATACATCAGGGCATGAATATCTGATTTATTTCCCATGGTCCAAATGGGAATTCTGCTATCTTAATTATCATCATGCCTTCTCGTTTCCACAATCAAATAATTCATGCTAAATTAACTCATTGCATATAATGACAAAGTAGTTGCAATAATTTGCATACAACTTACCTCGGTTACTAAATATGGTGTCTAGTCAGTCTAACTCAATTTTCTTGGCCTTCCCCCGGTCTAAGTTTGGAGTTTGAATTTCTTGATCTATAATAACAAAAATTCACAAATTTAACCAGTTTATCAATCTAGGCACTCAATAATCTATACTTTGGCAAAATGACCATTTTGCCCCTAGTCTTTTGCAAAATAACCATTTTACCCCTAAGTCCAAAAATTCATTTTTATCGACTTTTCTCATATCAATAGCCTAGCCGAACCCATTTTCCTCTTATAGCAAACCCAAAATTTCCATTATCTCACACATTTATCATCAATTTTTCAACTTATGCAAAATAGTCTCCATAAAGGTTTTCATGAGAAATAACTTCACAAAAGTTATTTATTACACAATTAATACTCATAAAATTTCAGAACACTACACATATGATTTCATGGCAAAACCCTAAACCCTCAACCATTTTGCAAAATAGTCCCTTTAATAGAAAGCTTATGCTTTAAAGGGTCCAAAAATGTAAAAATCATCAACAAAAAGTATGTAAATCACTTACTTGCAAGAGTAACAAGTTGTTGAAAGTTTTGAAGCTCAAAACCCTTAAAATGGTTGAAAAATCGGTAGTAGTGAAGAAGATGAGAATGTGATATCATTTTTTTCTTATTTTATTTCCATTTTAGTCAAATTAGCCACCAAACCCACCAAACCTGGACTTTTTTTGACCAAATTGTCTCATATGGCCGACCATGCTATTCTAAAGGGTCTAATTTCCCTTTAAAGGCCTCCAATTTAGGTTCTTTAGCTATTTGACACCCTTAGCTATCAAAATAGGACTTTTTCACTTTATGCGATTTAGTCTTTTTTCACAATTAAGCATGCAATCACAAAAATTACTTCACCAAATTTTTCGTGCACTAATATAAACATGTTATAACTTAAAACTAATAATAAAATACTTTCTCTGACTTCAGATTAGTGGTCCCAAAACTACTACTTTGACTAGGCCCAAAATCGGGCTGTTATATTAAGCATACATTAGAAAGGGGTCGGGATATATAAATTTTTTTGAAACTTAAACATTTTTCAAAGTTGTACAGGTCACATGCCCGTGTGAACAGGCTGTGTACCTCACACGGCTTTAGACATGCCCGTGTGTCTAGGCCGTGTCAAAACAGGGCATGCATACTGAATTGTCCACATGGCCACATGCCTAGCATACGCCCGTGTGTGCGACCGTGTGGTCTGCTCAGGCTCATTTCAAAATGGCCCTTGAGCAACACGACTAAGACACACGCCCGTGTCTCTACCCGTGTGGGTAAAAATAGGCCATTTACAAGGCCAATTTGCCACCCTTAAAGGTCCTCTCTACAATCATCAAAACCACAACATTTTATGCAAAATTCTCAACCATTTCTCAACCAAAATATATACCATTCATGCCATAACATTTTCAAGCAATTTCATACTTAACAGCCATACTAAAATATGCCAAATCATAAGACAAAATCATATCTAATCATTTATTTCATAACCTCTTTTCAATTCATTCAATCTCATATCAAAATCTTACCAAATCCTCAAATGAGTACACACCAAAACTTACCAAATTAATCCATTCACTTGGCCAATAATGAACACATCAAACATACCACAATTGTATCACATAACATATACCAAAACTCATACATATACACCACCAAAACCAAGCCAAATCACATGGCTAGATATATACGCTTCACAAAACATATCCAAAAACTTCTAGCCTATACATACCATACTCTCAAATTTACACTTTTAAAATGTACCAAAATAAAGTTGGATTGTGTGGTGACAATCCTCGACGATCCCTAAGCTCCCAGTAGCTACGATATCTAAAAAAACAGTTAAGAAACACACAAAGTAAGCTTTCAAAAGCTTAGTAAACTATATACAAATAAACTTATCAAATAAAACATATAAACATCATCTAAATACATATAATCCATAGCCAAATACCATCACAAACCACATGATTCATATACATTTCCCATATACTCATTTCATTTACACAAATAACATACTTTCACATACTTATGTCACATATCATCACTTGTATATATACTTACCTTTGTTCTCAAACAAAGTATACATTTCGAACGTACCTAAATCGGATACACATCTCACACATATTCATTTGTTTCTTGGAATGCCCATTGAACCATTCGGAATCATAAGGATACGCAGATAGCTCAGAAATCTCGTACAATCCAACGTCCTAGACGTGGTCTTACATGTAATCAAATATCGATGCCACTGTCCCAGACACGGTCTTACACGAAATCAAATACGATGCTAACATCCCAGACGTGGTCTTACACGTAAATCATAAGTCGATGCCAACGTCCCAGACGTGGTCTTACACAATAACACATATTGGATCCTATGTCATGGCATATGTATCCTAACTATTCCTAAGGTTCATACGGGGCCTTTCAGACATCGAAACTTTGTCGATACTTTCTCAGATATCTCATTCTCAACGTATATAATCATTTAAAATTGTTCAAAAGCATATAATCAATAGTAATTCAATTCAAAATACATTTACTTGTATATCGACTTACCACATACGGACTCAAATAAACGGAATTGGCTAATCGATGACTTTCGACTTTCCCTAATCTAATTTCGTTTTCTTTGGTTCTTGATCTATATAAATTCAAATTTAACTTATTCACTTTCACATTCATTCAAATCAATCCAAAAATAGATATTTAGGACACTTTACAAACTAGCCCTCACATTTTCACATTTTGACACTTTAGTCCCTATTTCACGAAATCACAAAATACACAAAATTTCTTTATACACATGTCTAGCTGAATTTTCATATATCTCATACAAGCCCACATGTTCCATTTATTTCACATTTTAGTCCCTCAAAATCTCTTTTTTACAAATTAGCTCAAATTACTCAATTTCATCAAAAATTCAAAGACAAAACTTGTTAACCCAACACATATCTTTAATTTACTAACATCAAACTTCTTAAAGCTCATAGTTTCATCAATATCTCAACCCAAAATCATCAAAAAAATTAGAAATTGAGACATGGGCTTGATAATATACTAAGCAACGATCACAATAATGTAGAAATTATCAAAAACTAATCAAAAACTGTACCTTAATCACAATCACAAGTGCCAAAACCCTAAGAGCTTTTATTCTTTTCTTTTTTTCTTCAATTTTTGGCAATTACCACATATAGCCTAATTTGATGTTTTGTATGATAATATTAACATAAATATGCATTTTACTATTTTAACCTTATTATAAACATATGTTAAACACATAATAAATGGTCATTAATTCCATTCAAATTTCCAATGGTTAACCATCAACATAAGGACCTTTTATTTACAAACACATATCAAATAGGCACTTTAACAATTAGCATGCAACTTTTTCAATTTACGCAATTAGGTCCTTTTATCAAATTGAGCACACAAACGATTAAATTTTAATACGAAACTTTCACACATGCTTAGTCACGTACTGTAAACACAGAAAATAATATTTAAATATTTTTTTGACTCGAATTTGTGGTCCCAAAACCACTATTCCAACTAGGGTCTAAACCGGACTATTACAGCGACACACTCTACAGTTTTGAAATTCCGGGAAACTGTTCACCATGTCGCGACACATGACAGAGGTGTCGTGACGTTGTTAAGATTTTCATAATTCATTTCTACTGGACATGATGTTGCAACACGAAAGGACCATGTCACGACATCGATGCTATTGTCCTAAATTTTTTATCTTCAGAGTGCTTTGCCTACCTATTAGCCCTGTCTCTAATCTTTCTTTAATATTTCAATTAATTAGTTAGAGAAATATACAAAGTTTTACAATTAGTTAGAGTTACGAAAGAAAATGTCAAGTCTTGCTGTTGGACTCTTCTGTTAGCTCAGTTAGTCTACATTTAGACACGTCTTGCAAATTATTTTTGTCCATAATGGTCCAACACCCATTGTGCCATTCTATTCGTCTGTGGTTATCTCTTTATCTGAATTTATCTTTTCTGCCCTTCTTAACAATTGAAAATTCTTTTCTTAGATCATAACCATTAATTACTTGTAGGATAATGTAATCACATAACCACTTTAGTTTTTGCTTAACGTCCTTGCTTCGTAAGGAGGTTGAGAATTGGGGTTCATACTTTTCGCTCATTATGTTCATCTCAGCCATTAGGAATGACCTTAGAGGAGTATTCTTTATGATTTTGAGTAGTAAGTAATTATGTACTTCACTACTTGTATTTTGATTCTGCGAACTTTTGGATTTTTCTACTAAGTTTGCAAGTAATTCTCTTGAGTAATTCTTGCAGTAATTGAACATTTTGTGACCTATCAATATGTGTTCATAAGTCCTATCAATATATATTTTTCTAATTTTTATCAGCATTTGGGAAATTCCTGGATCATTGAATTCTTGAGGGGCTTTGTTTATCTCATGGAATTGAAGGTTTATCTTTGTTTTTCTTTGCTAGATGTCGAGATGTTGGGATTTCTTCCACTAGATTGGTTGTAAACATCATTGTCTCCAATTGTAAGTCCACATTACACTACCGTTGCAATTTAGCCCCATTAGAAGAACCTAAAATTCTTGGGAAAATGAGTTCTATGTCTTTCTAACTCTACTGTTCTCTTGCCATTTCCTCGATTGGTTTTATAACTTCCCTTATTTCCATTTCATTCAATTCATCTTAGTATTATTCTGTTCTTTGGGATGAATAATAGCCTAAGAGTTCCCTCATCTCACAAGCACTTATAGTAGCATTCTCTTCCTTGCTCCATTCTTGGATTGACTCCTATTGATGCTTTCCTAATGGTGCACTGATGTTGTTATTATCATCTTGAGAAGGAGTTGAGGATTCTCCTTGGAGTTTACTTAATTCAAGCATCAATAGTCGTCGGTTATCATGTATCTCTCAGTCCTCATAGACCCCTTCTTCGTAAATATCAACATCATAATCCAAGTCTTTATTTGACCACATATAATGAAAATTATCCATACTCTTGTCGACTGATCTCCTATAGTTCCTATAGCAGCAGTTTGTATTAAAAATGTGCACTGAGGTCCTCCTAAAAGATAAATATCAGTAATGTTAACAAAATAAATCAAGAATCCTATTTATAACCTAAAAATTTCCTAATTATTCTTATTGAAGTGAAAAAAAATTAAAATTGAACTAGTGACTTTTCCTCCCCGACAATCGTGCCAACCACTTGACACTTCTGAACATACTAACGTTCAAAGTGTGAATACTGTAGTAAAAGATATATATGAGGTAGTATCCAAAAGTATACAGGTCCAATTGTAATATGGTACAACGAAGTAGGTGAGTACTCGGAAGATCGTACCCAAGGGAGGTTAGTGTCAGATCAATTTTAACCTAAACACCAAAGCATCTATTTAGTACTCGAAATAAGTTATAGTACGAAAATATAAATGAAAGGGATTTTTAGGGGTTTTTTTATAATAGTAAAATATAATAAATATTAAAAGATTGTAAAGTTATGTTTTGGTCATGTTAGTTATGTTTTGGTTATGATTTTGGCCATTTCAAATTGGCTTGTAAATGTCTAAGGATTGGTTTGTATATTTGGCCATGTGAGTTGGCTTATTTTGGTTGATTTGGTTATGTTATACGTATACAAATGACCTATGTTGTGTGATTAAGGTTGGAATCATGGTGCTTATTGATAATAGGTAATTTGAATGTTAATTGGTTGATAATTAGGAAGTTATGTGCTTGTGAATTGGTGAATGATGATGTATGTTGGAAAGGTTTAATTAGTTGATTTGTATATATGAAGTTGGTATGATTTGAATGAGTAAAACATGAGATAATAAGCATGTTAGTTGTTGGTATTGAAATGGTACGTTTTAGTATTAATTGTGGTTGAATTGGATGTCCATTTATGCTATGAATGAGTACCATTTGAATTGTGTAGTTGTGCACAAATTTGGGTGACAATTTGGCTTGGTAAATAGCCTATTTCTGTCCACACGGGAAGAGACACTGGCTTGTTTCTTAGCCGTGTGTGACACACGGTTATGTATACAGCCGTGTGTCCCCTGGTGTTGAAATTAAAATCAAGTCAGTATGCTCCACATGGCCTCACACATGGGCGTTTGACTTGGCCATGTGGCATAAGTCAGTATACCCTACAAGGCACAGCTCAGCATACGACCTGGCACACGGGCGCGTATGACCATTTCTAGGGTACACGAGCATGTGTGTTGGCCATGTTACCCAAGTTAGAGAGTTACACAGGGTTGAACATGGGCTGGGACATGGCCATGTGCTTCCATTTCAATTGAATGTTTAAATGTTTTATAAGTCTGATAATACTCCGTAACCCTATTTTGGCTTTGAATACGCGTGAGGAGTGTTACATTTATTGGTATCAGAGTTATAGTTTAGTCGATTCTAAGACTAACGTAGCATGTGTGAAAGTTTAGCTATACATGCCATATATAAAATGTGATAGTGTGATGACTTCTGACATTTGAAATGTGTTTTCATATAGCAAATGGATCCCAATCAAGTTGTAGTGATGAGGTTGAAATTAATGCGCCAGCTCCTACTCAATGGACAGTACCATCTAGATCTAAACCCGTGTTGAGTAGCTAGAGAGGAGAGGCTAAAGAGGCCTTCTTCCAAATGATGAATGAATGGTTTACTGAGTAAGTCCGAACTAATCCGGCTGCTCAACAACTTCCACCCCTACCTAATCCTCAGCATGTTCTCGTAATTCCTCAAGTTGTGGAACTTCAACAATTAAATAAGCCTCCATTTGATAAGATTCGCAAACACGGGGCCGAAGAGTTCAAAGCTACTGTTGATGGCGATCCTGAAAGAGCTGAATTTTGGCTTAAAAACACTATTTGAGTATTCGATAAACTTCCGTGCACGCCAACTGAATGTTTAAAGTGTGCCATTTCCTTGTTGAGAGATGCATCATATCAATGGTGGAATACTTTGGTGTTTGTAGTACTGAGAGAGAGAGAGTCACCTGGGAATTCTTTCAGACTGAATTCCGGAAGAAATATATAAGCAGGCGATTCCCTAATCAAAAGCATAAAGAATTTTTAGAGCTGAATCAAGGTTGTATGACTGTGACTGAATATGAAAGAGAATTTGTGCAGTTGAGTAAATATGCTCGAGAGTATGTTTCTATCGAAGAAATCATGTGTAAATGGTTTGTTGATGGGTTGAATGAGGATATTAAACTTCTGGTCGCAATTTTAGATTTGAAAGAATTTGTTGTGTTAGTTGACTGAGCTTGCAAAGCTGAAGGCTTTAGCTGAGAAAAGAGTAAAGCTAATTTAGAGGCTAGAGATTCGAGAAAAAGACCGATGAATAAACCTTATCATTCTTCATCAAAGAAATTTTGAGATTCTTATAGTCGATCAAATGCATCAGTGGGATCTAGAATAGAGATCGTGGAAATCAACATGTGAGTCCTAAAGCTCAAGCTACTTTCGTCTTGAGCGTTGCCAGTGTAAAAAACAACAAACCTGAGTGTCAATAGTGTGGGAGAAGACATTTTGGAGAATGTTGGAACAAATGTAATAAAGCTTGTTTCAAATGTGGCTCGCCAGATCATTTTATTCGAGATTGCCCAGAGTTATCCAAGAAAGATAAATTTTAGAATATAATACCAAGTAATACGACTGCGAGAGGGGGACCCCCGAGAAATATGATGAATGTGTCTAGTGGCAAAAGTGTGAATAAAGATTCAGTTGTGAGATTCGAGGCTAGAGCACCGGCTAGAGCTTACGTTATTCACGCTCACGAAGATACGTCATCACCATATGTTATCACCGATACATTCTCTCTTTATGACAGTGATTGCTTTAATTGATCCGGGATTGACACATGCGTATGTTTGTGAGAATTTAGTGTCTAGTAAGAAATTACCTATTGAATTTACTGAGTTTGTGATTAAAGTATTGAACCCCTTAGGCAAGTATCTTCTAGTTGATGAAGTTTGTAAGAACTGTCCTTTAATGACTCGGGGTTACTGTTTTTCAACTGACTTGATTCTTTTTCTGTTTGATGAGTTTGATGTGATTCTAGGAATAGATTGGTTGACTTTGCAATATGTAGTTGTGAATTGTAGATGAAAGATCATTGACTTGAAATGTCACAATAGTGAAATCCTTCGAATTGAATCAGATGAGTCAAGTCGATTACCTGCTGTAATTTCGTCCATGTTAGCTCAGAGATGTGTGAGGAAAGGTTGTGAAACTTATCTTACTTATATACTAGATACAAAAGTGTCTGAATCAAAGATTGAATCAGTGCCAATAGTTTGTGAATTTTCGGATGTGTTTCCAGAAGAATTACCTGGATTACCACCGATAAGAGAGGTTAAGTTTGCTATTGAGTCAGTACTGGAAACTTCAGTGACATCGATAGCTTTATACAGAATGGCTCCGATAGAATTGAAAGAGTTAAAATCTCAGCTGCAAGAATTAATAGATAGAGGTTTTGCACGACCTAGTTTTTCACCCTGGGGTGCACCTGTATTGTTTATAAAGAAGAAAGACGGGTCAATGAGAATGTGTATTGACTATCGACAGCTCAACAAGGTTACAATAAAGAATAAGTATTTGTTACCGATCAGCTGAAAGGGGCAACAGTGTTTTCGAAGATTGATTTGAGATCGGCTATTATCAATTTAGAGTTAAAGACTCAGATGTGTCGAAAATTGCATTTAGAATGAGGTACGGACATTATGAATTCCTTGTTATGCCTTTTGGACTAACTAATGCTCCTGTCATTTTTATAGATTTGATTAATCAAATTTTCTGACCGTATTTAGACAGATTTGTTGTTGTATTCATTAGCGATATTTTGATCTATTCTCGAGATGAGTCTGAGCATACCGAGCATTTGAGAATAGTGCCACAAACTTTAAGAGACAAGAAACTATTTGCTAAATTTAGTAAATGTGAATTTTGGCTCCGAGAAGTCAGATTTTTGGGACATATTGTTTCAGGGGAAGGCATACGAGTTGATCCGAGCAAAATTTTAGCGGTTGTTGATTGGAAACCACCTAGAAATGTGTCTGAAGCCCGAAGTTTTTTGGGATTAGCTGGTTATTACTAATGTTTTGTAAAAGGATTCTCGATGATTGCTACACCGATGACCAGATTATTACAGAAAAATGTGGAATTCGAGTGGTCTGAGAAATGTCAACAGAGTTTTGAGCAGTTGAAAGCGTTATTAACTGAAGCACCAGTTTTGGTTAAACCTGAGCCGGGGAAAGAGTTTGTGATTTTTAGCGATGCATCATTGAATGGTTTGGGTTGTGTTTTGATGCAAGAGGGAAAAGTTATAACTTATGCCTCCAGACAGTTGAAACCTCATGAAAAGAACTATCCGACGCACGATTTAGAGTTGGCTGCTATTGTTTTCGCATTGAAATTTTGGTGTCATCATTTATATATTAAGAAATGTCATATCTTTATTGATCATAAGAGTTTGAAATACTTAATGACTTAGAAAGATTTGAATTTGCGACAATGGAGATGGCTCGAGCTATTGAAAGATTACGAGTTAGTAATTGATTATCATCCGAGAAATGCTAATGTAGTCGTAGATGCTTTGAGTAGAAAATCTCTATTAGCTTTAATAGTGATGAATACGAGACTGATATTTTTTATGATGGTCCGGTATTAGCTGAATTAAAAGCTAAACCGATTTTTCCTCAACAAATTTGTAAAGCTCAAAAGTGCGATACCGAGTTGGAAGCTAAAAGAAAGCAATGTGAGTTGAATAATGATTCAAATTATCAAATTGGAGTCAATGATTGTTTAATGTTCCAAAATAGAATCTACGTACCAAAAATTTCGAACTCATTCAGAAAATTTTTCATGAAGCACATAATAGTTGTTTATTTGTTCACTCGAGGAGTACCAAAATGTACAATGACTTGAAACAATTGTATTGGTGGTCGGGTATGAAACGAGACATTTTTAAGTTTGTATCGAGATGTTTAGTTTATCAGCAAGTTAAATTTGAACACCAAGTGCCTTTAAGATTGCTACAGCCTGTGATGATAGCATAGTGGAAATAGGATAGAGTTATAATGGATTTCGTATCTCTGAAAAAGAAAAATGCCATTTAGGTTATCATTGATCGACTGACGAAATCTACACATTTCATTCCAGTATGTACAGACTATTCACTTGATAAATTGGTTGAGTTGCACATTTTTGAGGTTGTTAGATTGCACGGGGTTCCAGTTTTGATTATTTCGGATAGAGATCCAAGGTTTATTTCGCGATTTTGGAAGAAATTGAAGAAGCTCTGGATAGAGATTGAATTTTAGTACAGCATTTCATCCACAAACTAACGAACAATCTGAGAGAGTAATTCAGATTCTCGAAGATATGCTCGTTGTTGTATATTAGAGTTTGAAGGCAACTGGGAGAAATATTTGTCGTTGGTTGAATTTGCGTATAACAATAGTTTTCAATCGAGTATAAAGATGGCATCGTACGAAGCTTTGTATGGTCGCAAATTTCGAACTCCACTATATTAGATTGAACTAAGTGGAAAAAAGATTCACGGGGTTGATTTAATCCGAGAGACTAAAGAAAAAGTGAATGTAACTTGAGACAATTCGAAAGCAGCTTCAGATCAACAGAAATTGTACGCGGATTTTAAAAGAAAAGACACTAAATTTCAAATTGGTCATAAAGTATTTCTCAAAGTGTCTTCGTGGAAGAAAATCCTTAGATTTGGTCATAAAATGTAACACCCCAAACCCAGCCCAGACGTTATCACCGAATTCGGTGTGTCACATTGAAGTGTTTTAGTGAAAACCGTGTTTTCATTGAAAGCCCTTCTTAAAATAGAAGAAAATCCTAATTAACAAAAAAAGGTCTTTTCAATTACTTGTTCAAAATATAAGATTTGATAACAATATGTCACTTTTTAAAATTTAGTTGCGAAAACGTAGAAAATACATACCATAGTTTAAGAAACCATGTTCAACTACTTATAATTACATCACATAAAAATAATAATCCAAATAATAATAAAATGGAAGCCCTATTACAATCTGATTTGAAAAGTACTTAATAACATGGAAATTTATATGCTTTAGAAAGAAAACAAGTCCAAATTATCTTGCTAGCGGGCCACCCAGAGTTTCTCCGAACATCGAACCTTCTACTGAGCATCACCTAAAAATAAAATAAAAGAGGGGGTAAGTTTTCGCAAACTCAGTGTGTACAACCCTCGATGAAAAATAAGCATTCAAAGAAAAATCATTAAACATGTAATGCAATCCCATCCAAGTTATCCATCCGCTACACACCAGCTCCGTCCCCCGTCATAACATGTGGGGATATAATATCGACTGATAAACCGTTGCCACCCCTTAACCCTTTGACCTGTCCACAGTCGCAAAATATTAATTAAGTCTTATGTAGTTACCATATACTAGGTCCAAAACCCCTTACTAAGCCCAAACAATTTCACATACTTGTATCTGGCCCATTAAGCCCAATCATATTCATATGGCCCATTAGGCCCAAATCACCTGTATATGGCCAATTAGGCCCAAATCACATTTATATGGCCCGTTAGGCCTAGTCACATTCATATTCATTCTCACATACAAGTTCCTATCACATAGCATCAACATTCAGTTTTTGCCTATTATGGGCCCAACAGCCCATCGGGTCAACTTAGCCCATTTCGGCCTATATGGCCAAATCACAATCCAAGTCCACGGAATCGTTCATGGGTCTCATACAACCTATCATCCCTCCCTTACGAGTGTTCGCGCACTCGTAAGACTACCGTAGCCAAACTTTCACCTTTTCAGTATTTCGACATTTCGACTTTTGTCGATTCATAGTGTGTGTGCAGTGTATGTACACACATGGTATGCAAGCGTGTTGCAACTTCCTTAGCCCAAATCTTGCGCGATAAGTATCATAACCCCTTCACTATCCATGATCAACTCCTAGATCAAGATCGTAAACACCTAAAGAGCAATTCGGCAAAGAGCTAAGATCGGAGATCCGATACTAATTCCACTAGATTCGGTCAAAGAGTATTCAGCCCTTAGGAGATTCAGCTTTTTGGCTTTTCAAACTTAGCATGGTGAATAAGGTTTGTTTGGTACAGATTAAAGAAGAAGAGTAGAAGAAGAAATCGGCTAAGTGAAATAAAGAAAATTGTGTAGAGAAGAATAGAAATCGGCAAGAAGAAAAGAAAGAAAAACAAAAAGGTTTTCGACTTTTTGGATCTTGAAAAGAAAAGGTTTTCCGGCTTTTGGAGAAAGGGGTTTCTGGGAACAAGGTGAAGAAGAATTTCGGTAGTAGCCTGGAAACCCTGTATGTGGCCCCTATTTATAGACCTTATAGCTGAATTTTCCATGCCCAATTCCCAATTCAGCTCCATCACTTCTCCCTTCTCATCTCTTCGTTTTTCTCCCTGATAACCCCTTGATCTTTTCCTTAATTTTCTCTTCTGAAAAGTCCCCTTGGAGTCCATCTTCATGCCACTTCCATCCTTCTAGAAGGCCAAAATTAAACTTCTAAAAATACTAAGCTAGGATTCGAACCTTGGATCTCCTTGCTAGCTACTAACGCCACCTCCCTACTCCCTAAGTGGCGTCACTTAGCAACTCCTCCACAAGGCTTTTTGATGCTATTTTCCCCCTATTTTTATTTAAAAGCCCACCTACTTGCCAACTCTGATTCTTTTAATAATTAAATTAAAATTCCTCCACCACAAAACTAGAACCCAGAACTTCTCCAACATACCTAGACACTTCCAAATCCTTAAATCCTTAAAGCCAACATGTAATTTGTTATTTTCTTTCTCACTTAAAAATTTTATGAGACCCATAGCCCAAAGCCCAATTCATCTAGGCCCAAAATTCGGGGCGTTACAACTCTACCCCCTAAAAGAAATTTCGTCCTGGAAATTTCCAATTACCCAATAGTCGCACCACCTAGGTTACACCACTACGCTTCTGCTGCGTACTTTATTTCTAATTCCAAATAGATAGATCGCATACTATGGATAAAGTACGTGCCAGTATTTGCTTCTGAAGCTTCTTCATCTTCTCGGCGACGAGCAGCATAAACCAAAACTAGCTCCCTCGCCTCAGTATGGCCTGCATTTTCGCCTGGTGCTCCATGTCCACGTCCATTACCGTCACCGCCCCTAGCCTGGCCATGACCCATTGGTGGCAGTTCACCACCCCTTAGTAGCTGAGCACCACCTTGGCCCACAACTGGCTTTCGACCTAGCATTCGGAGGCAATCCTTGATCCTATGCTCTATAGAACCACAAGCTAAACAGGCTCCCATCCGCTTCCAACACACGCCTCCATGGGTTCTCCCACAATCAACACAAGGTGGCACCCTTGGATTAACAGCAGAGGGTCTTGCTCTATCTGGCCCATTAACTCTGGCCCTAGCCCTAGGCATCTGTCCAACACCCGGAGTCTCAGCCTCCCTCTTATTCTTAACCCTTTCTTTCTCCCAATTTAAGCACTCAGTGCGCTTTATCTCCTCCACTATCTTTGCCTTCTCCATCAATTCCGAGAAAACTCACTCCCTTTGTGGACCTATCAATACCCTAAGGCTATCACTCAGTCCGTCCTTAAACCTAACGCAACACTCATAGTCCGTTGCCACCATTACTCTTACATACCTACTAAGGCGTAGAAACTCCGCCTCATACTCCGCCACTGATTTGTTTCCTTAGATCAAGTTCAGGAACTCCTTCCTTCTAGCATCCACATAGTTTGCACCCACATACTTCTTTTGGAATGCAGCTTTGAAAATCTCCCAAGTGACCCGCTCCAAGTGGGTGCCCTCTTTCACTGTCAACCACCACTGACACTGCTCCTTTTAAATTTTGTTCCGGTGAGTAGTCTAGGTCCTCCATTATTCTTTCAGTGGCCTCCAACAAATATTCCGCCACGTTAGGAGCCACGCCAGCCACACCCTTAAAGATCTCAGCCTCGTTCGATCGAAGTTGTTCTGGAATGGACCCCCGATTTTCGTTGCCATTATTAGGCCCAACAACCCTTTCCAAAATCCTCAGCATTGCCTGGGACAATGCATCTTCTCCCGTTGCCCGATCATAATGTCCATTCCCAGTCACAGGTGAGGCCGGAGCCTCTTCTACTCCAACATCGGGCATATGGCCCGATGCCGACGATTCAGCCCTAATACTTCTGCGGCCTCGAGCACGGCCTCTTGCACCTCTTTTAGCACTCATTGAGAATTCGCGTATTATCTGAATTAAATTTTTTATGAAGTTTTAGTTAGTTTAATAAGTAAACTGATGTTTTGTGGAAGTAATTTAAGAGAAGATTGTTTTCGAAAATCCTCTACAGTTTCAAGATCTTACGGGCTTCAATTCTATTCTAACATAATCATCTAAAGTAGCCCTCTAGCTATCTACTGTATAACAATTTAAACAGGCTTAAGTACAATAATACTTACTTGGTTTGACGTCGGAGACTCGGTGTGCCGCTCAGTAAGACTTTCCTTTTTCCAAAACATTGTGATTCAAAAAATATATATTTTTTAAGACACCAAAAAAACCAAGTAATAAGGCCTAATTCACAGCTCGAGTTTTACAACCTGGGCTCTGATACCACTAAATGTAACACCCCAAACTCGGCCGAGACGTTATGGCCAAATTCAGCGTGTCACATTGAAGTGTTTTAGTGAAAACCGTGTTTTCATTGAAAACCCTTCTTAAAATAGAAAAAAATTCTAATTAACAAAAAAAACTCCTTTCAATCACTTGTTCAAAACATAGGATTTGATAACAATATGTCACTTTTTAAAATTTATTTGCGGAAACGTAGAAAATACATACTATATTTTAAGAAACCATGTTTAACTACTTATAATTACATCACATAGAAATAATAATCAAAATAATAATAAAATGGAAGCCCTATTACAATCTGATTTGAAAAGTACTTAATAACATGGAAACTTATATGCTTTAGAAAGAAACAAGTCCAAATTATCTTGCTAGCAGGCCACCCAGAGTTTCTCTAAACATCGAACCTTCTTCTGAGCATCACCTGAAAATAAAATAAAAGAGGGAGTGAGTTTTCGCAAACTCAATGCGTACAACCCTCGATGAAAAACAAGCATTCAAAGAAAAATCATCAAACATGTCATTTGTCATTTTAATAATTAAAATTCCTTTAATAATTAAATTAAAATTCCTCCACCACAAAACTCAAACCCAGAACTTCTCCAACATACCTAGACACTTCAAATTCCTTAAACCCTTAAAGCCAACATGTCATTTGTCATTTTCTTGCTCACTTAAAAATTTTATAAGACCCATAGCCCAAAGCCCAATTCATCTAGGCTTAAAATTCAGGGCATTACATAAAGGCAAGCTGAGTCCGCGATTCATTGGGCCATATGAGATCATTGAAATAATAGGGCCAGTGGCATATCGGTTAGCTTTACCGACTGAGTTAGAGAAAATCCATAATATGTTTCACATATCGATGTTGCATCGATATAGATCAGATCCATCACATGTAATTTCTCTGATAGAGATTGAAATTCAACCTGATATGAAGTACAACGAAGAACCGATCAGAATTCTAGCTCGAGAGATTAAAGAGTTGAGACATAAATACATAGTTTTGGTGAAAGTTTTATGGCATCGTCACGGGATTGAAGAGGCTACATGGGAACCCGAGGAAGCTATGAGAAAATAGTACCCTAACCTATTCACTGGTAAGATTTTCGGGGACAAAAATCTGTAAGGGGATTAGAGTTGTAACAACTCGTTTTTAGTTAAATCAGAACAGTGGTTTTGGGACCACAAATCTGAAGTCAAAATAATTATTTTATTATTATTTTGGGTTCTACAGTATGATAATATGATTGTGTAAAAAATTCGTTAAGAAATTTTACCGTTTGATTGCTCAATTTGATAAAAATGATTAAATCGCGTAATGTGTAAAAGTGTTGTTCTATTAGCTAAAGGTGTTAAATAGCTATAGAACCTTAAAGTAAGGGTCCTTAAGTATTAATTAGGAAATTATAATGGTAAGTGGACAATATTGGTCATTAAATGGATGATTTAAATGGTTTATCATTAAGGTTATTTTTGTAATTTAGTTATTAAAGTTTAATTTAATAAAAACAAAACAAAAACTTTGGTTCATTCATCTCTTCCAACAGAATCTAGGGCTAAGAGAAGCCATTTTTATGCTCAAACATTCGGCCATTGTTCTTGCTTGCAAGTAAGTCCAATTTTGTTCATTTTTAATAATTTCTATGTTTTTGAGATCATTGCAACTAGGTCTAGCTAGCCCATGAGCTATTTTGCAAAACTATTAAAGATTTTGAAGGATTCCATTGATGAATAAATGTGTGTTTTGATGTTTGATCATAGATTATGAATGATTGTTGTGAGATATACAAGTTTTGTTAAGTGATTTTTAGTGAAAATGTAAATTAAGGATTAAATTGTGAAATGTGGAAATTTAGTGGTTAAAATGTGAAATAAATGAAAAGTATGGATTGCTAGGGTTATAAAGTAATTCAGCTAGGCTTGGATTGTGATGAAATTGAATGAATTTTGTTTTACGAGCCTAGGGACTAAATTGTAAAAGTTGTGAAATTCTAGGGGTAAAAGTGTAAATGTGCTTAAATGTGTGTTTTGGACTAAATTGAATGGAGGGATAATTAAATGAGCTGAATTTGATATTATATAGATCAAGAAAAGTGAAATTAGGAATTAAATCGGGGAAAAGACAAAGTACTTAATTAATCGACCAATTTCATCATTTTTGAAACCAAGTTAAGTTCCTATATTATAAGTTTTAATACAAATGTATTTCATATGCTTTGATATTGTATAAATTGTGAATACGAGACTATGAAAATGTTCGATAGTGATTCGACGACGATTCGACATTCGAAATCCCGGTTGAACCTTAAGAATAGTTTAGGATACTAGTAGCATGTTATTAGAGAATACATTGAGTTGGCTTCGGGTCATGATATTAGCACTTTAGGTGCGAGTTATAGTGATTTGGCTTCGAGCCATGAATATCGGTTGATTTGGCTTTAGGCCATGATATTAGTATTTCATATATAAGCTACCTTGATTTGGCTTCGGGACATGGTATAGGTATTTAGTGTACGAGATTCTTGAGTATCCGACTTTTATTTCAAATGGTTCATCTGGTAAACAAAAGACGTGATTGAGTATGAGAATGATAGGAGATGGTACAGGTACGTACGTGACATATATAAGCTTTGGTATTTTAAGTATATGGCATGTATAGGGACTTTGGTCATGTTGGTTATGTTTTGGTTATGATTTTGGTCATTTGAATTGGCTTGTAAATGTCTAAGGTTTGGTTTGTATATTTGGCCATGTGAGTTGGCTTATTTTGGTTGATTTGGTTATGTTATATGTATACAAATGACCTATGTTGTGTGATTAAAGTTGGAATCATGGTGCTTGTTAATAATAGGTATTTGAATGTCAATTAGTTGATAATTGGGAAGTTATGTGCTTGTGAATTTGTGAATGATGATGTATGTTGGAAAGGTTTAATTAGTTGATTTGTATATGTGAAGTTGGTATGATTTGAATGAGTAAAACATGAGATAATAAGCATGTTAGTTGTTGGTATTAAAATGGTATGTTTTAGTATTGATTATGGTTGAATTGGATGTCCATTTATGCTATGAATGAGTACCATTTGAATTGTGTAGGTGTGCACAAACTTGGGTGGCAAATTGGCTTGGTAAATAGCCTATTTTTGTCCACACGGGCAGAGAGACGGGCGTGTGTCTCAACCGTATATGACACACGGTTATATACACAGTCGTGTGTCCTCTAGTGTTGAAATTAAAGTTAAGTCAGTATGTAACAGTCCGGTTTTGACCCTAGTCAGAATAGTGGTTTCGGGACCACAAATCCGAGTCCGAAAAATATTTTAATATTATTTTCTGTGTCTATGATATGAGAATTTACATCTGTGAAATTTCTGTGATTTAATTTGTCTGTTTCTGTGCTTAATTATGAAAAAGGATTAAATCGCGAAAAGTGTAAAACTTGAGTGCTAGATGATAAAACACCTATTTGGTTTGGCTTTTAAAATAAAGGTCATTTCATGTCAATTGTACCATTTGTTTAAATGGTGGACAATTATGGGCATTAGTGGATGGAAATTTATGTTTTATTAACAAGGGCAAAATGGGAAAATGGTTAATAATTGTAACGCCCCCGTACCCAAGACCATCGCCGGAGTCGAGCACGAGGTGTTAACGGACTTAATTCATTAATTTAATAGCTCAAAAAATAATTTTAGAATTTCCAGACAAGCTGGCTAACTGCATCACAGTCGCTAAAAAATCCATATCTTGAGTTACGAAACTCGAAATCCAATTCTGTAATTTTTTCCTGAAAATAGACTCATATATCTACTTACTAAAATTTTCTAGAATTTTTTCTTTGGCCAATTAGTACAGTTTATTAGTTAAAGTCTCCCCTATTTCAGGGTTCAGCTACTCTGACCCCTATGTATTACGGATCAGATATATCCCTGTCTAGAGTTTTAATGACTATGCCGTTTGTTTCTCACAAAACTAGACTCAATAAGGATTTCATAAATGTAAGGTAAAACTCCTAATTGTTTTTGTACAATTTATGGTAAATTTTTAAATTTAGAACAGGGGATTCAGAAATTACTCTGAACCTGTTTCACGAAAACGTAAATATTTCATAAAATACAACTCTTTTACCTATTTTGTTTCTTCCACGTGAAAATAAATTCATTAATCTTAAATTCCATATTTTATTCATCATCTAATTCTATCTCTACTATTTTTAGTGATTTTTCAAACTCAAGTTACTGCTGCTGTGTGATTCTGTTTTATAGCCAATTTCACCATTTTATAGATTTCCATAGATTAGTTAGCACATAAAGCATACGTTTTATCAAATATAATCTCGATTAGCCACTCCAATAGCTAATCATTCTCAAACATGTTCATATCATCCATGAGCTATATCATAAGATTATATACACAAAAGGATTACAATGCTATATATGCCATATTCCCAAAATATGCAAGCCACCATACCGAGATGGTCCGTTGATAGTGTGAGCGTGCCTCTGACCTTCCTGACCTCCAAACCAGCTTGTCAAAACTACAAGGAATGGAAGGGAGGGAGTAAGTATAAATGCTTAGTAAGTTCACATGCAAATAACAAATAACTTAACAAAGCAATTATACCAACCAACATTAGCATAATATCACCAAAACATATATCACATTTCTATTCATCATTCATCGTCTTACTACATTATTGTTGTCGTATCAAGTTTCAACCCAAGGGTTAAGTACATACCTGTCCAAAGTGCCCATTCCACAACACTTACCAATACGTCACTTGCATCTTGAGTATTCTTCCAATTCACTAGAATTTTACCCGTTGAACACATTAGAATATAACTCGGATACATGGAAAGTTTGCACATAAGTGCCACATATGTAGCCAAGCTACCATGTAACCTGCCCATAAGTGAACTCGGACTCAACTCAACGAGCTCGACCGTTTGCATCCATAAGTGAACTCGGACTCAACTCAATGAGCTCAGATGCCTAGTTACATCTCACGAACTCGGACTCAACTCAACGAGCTCAGACGTTCGCATCCATAAGTGAACTCGGACTCAACTCAACGAGTTCGGATGCCTAGTTACATCTCACGAACTCGGACTCAACTCAACGAGTTCGGATGCTCAAATATCTGAATCTATTCCTAAGGTTCAACGGGACTTTCCTCGTTCTTACTCCTTTACCATTCTCCTTGGAATACCAATGATGATACTTCGGTAGTCTTTCACATTTTTCACATAATTCATAAAATTTTTGCATGTTGTCCAACAACGACCACAAAGCATAGAATTGCATGATAACAATCATAATATCGTATAAATAGCATTAAATCATTTAAAATAACAGTTATATTACAATATTTACATATGAACTTACCTCGATACAAAATGAGAATAGTCGAGCCTATTCCTCGTAAACTTTATTTTTCCCCCGATCTCGACTCGAATCTTTCTTCTCTTGATAATCAAGGCTTAAAAGTGTTGAAACCCTAGCTATGGTGGAGGAAAAAATTTGGCAGCAACTTATGGAGAAGATGATCTTTTTTTGTGTTATTTTTCCCATTTTATTTCATTTAATATTCAAATGACCAAAATGCCCTTCTTTACTAAACTTTAAAAAATTCCATCCATGTCCAATTTTTGTCCATAAACTTAGAAATTGGTCAAATTGCTATTTAAGAACTCCTAATTAATATTTCAAAGCAATTTCATACTAGAAACTTCTAGAATGCAAGTTTTGTAACTTATTCAATTTAGTCCCTAATTTCAAATTAAGCACTTTATGCATAGAATTTCTTCACGAAATTTTCACACAATCATGCAATCATATCATAGACCTCAAAATAATCATAAAATAATTATTTCTATCTCGAATTTGTGGTCCTAAAACCACTATTCCGATTAGGCCCTAATTCGGGATATCACAATAATGTTAATTAAAAATGAAAACAAAACAAAGATGGCCTTATTCTCATGAATGTTAACTGAAAATCAGCAAATGAAAGAAAGGTTTAAAGCTTTAAGGTATTCGGCCATTGCATGGGTGAATAGGCTAGTCCATTTTGTTCGGTTTTTGATAATTTCTACGTTTCTGTGATCGTTGCTTTGTGTTCTTCAAAACCCGTGTGTAAATTTCTATTTTTGTTGGAAATTATAAAATGTGCCATTGATGATTATATGAACTATGTAGTACTCTTATATGGATTATGAAAGATATATGTTGGATTATCATGTTTTGTTTTTGAATATTTGATGAAATGAGCTATTTGGGCTAATTTGTGAAAATGAGGTTTTTGAGGACTAAATTGTGAATTAAATGTGTTATTTGGGCTTGTATGGAAGCCATGTATATTTGGCCAAGCTATAGTCTTGGTGGATTTTGCATAATTGTGATTTTGTGAGAAAAGGGACTAAATTGTTGAAGTGTGCGGGCTAAAATGCAAAGTGCCCTAAATATGTGTATCTAGATTAAATTGAATGAAATGAATGATTGAATGGTTGAATTTGTATTGTATTAGATCAAGAACAAAGAAAATCGGACTTAGATCAAGGGAAGTCCAAAGTAGTTGAATAGTTGACTCTGTTCGTGTGAAATCTGTACGAGGTAAGTCAAATTTCAATTACATGTTAATTGAATAAATTCTGCGTATATAAATTGTAATCTGTATTGGATGGCCTTGAGAGCCTGATGAATAGATTTTGAGTAAACTTGATAATATGCTAGTATTTGAAAAATTCTGTATGCCTTTAAAAGAACGTTGGTATTTATCTGAATTATCGTGTAAGACCGTGTCTTGGAAACAGGCATTGAATTGAAATTTACGTGTAAGACCATGTCCGGGACATCAACACCATATCTGATTTCATATAAGACCCTGTCTAGGACAGAGGCATCGATACTGAATTACATGTAAGACCACGTCCGAGATGTTGGCATTATACCAGTTTATGAGTATCTGTATCATTTCTAAACTGTTTGATGACAAAGTACGAGATATGGTAAGGAATATATGAAATGTATAATCTATACAGGTACGTTTGTATCGTATTTAATTTCTGAATATGAAAGACTCTATTTCTGTGAAATAGCAAATACGAAGTAGGTTCGAAATCATGAAAATGAATATAATATGATACAAATAAACGAGCATGGTTAAGTTTATGAACTACTCTGAGAAATGGCTATGAATTCTTATTGTTGATTTGTACTATATATATATGCTTTAGTGATTAGATCCATTAAATTTGACTTACTAAGCTCTTGTAGCCTACTCTATGTGATTTTTGTCTATTTTACAGTTATCATAGCTATTGAAGGCTCAGAGATAGTCGAGGATAGTCGTCACACTATCAAAATCATTTTTGGTACTTTTGAAAGTGTAAATATTGTTAAGTATGGCATGTATAGGCTAAAATGTCTATGTATTAAGTTTTGAATTGTATAAAAGTTATGCCATTTGAATTGGCTAGCAAATGATATGTTTGTGTATTGTTTTGTTGTATGTGGTAATTTGCCATGTTCTAATATGTTTTGGTCATATTTGAGCATGAATTGGTTGGAAATGTTGGTATAATTGTTGCATATTAATGCTTGTAGGATTGGAACCATATGGGGCGTAATATCCCGAATTAGGGCCTAATCGGAATAGTGGTTTCGTGACCACAAATTCGAGATAGAAATAATTATTTTATAATTATTTTGAGGTCTATGATATGATTGTATGATTGTGTGAAAATTTCATGAAGAAATTCTATGCATAAAGTGCTTAATTTGAAGTTAGGGACTAAATTGAATAAGTTGCAAAACTTGCATTCTAGAAGTTTCTAGTATGAAATTGCTTTGAAATATTAATTAGGAGGTCTTAAATAGAAATTTTACCAATTTCTAAGTTTATGGACAAAAATTTGGACATGGATGGAATTTTTGAAAGTTTAGTAAGGAAGGGTATTTTGGTCATTCTGATATTAAATGAAATAAAATGGGAAAAATAACACAAAAATGGTCATCTTCTCCATATGTTGCTGCTTAATTTTGCTCTCTCCATAGCTAGGGTTTCTTCAACTTTTAAGCTTCATAGTAAGTGATTTCAAGCCCCGTTTTTAATGATTTTTATGTTTTTGAAATCCCGGTAGCTCGATTTAGCTTATGCTAGCAATAATTCAACCTAGGGTTCATAATTGGAAAAATAAACATAGGTGAAATTTGTGTATTTTGGTGTTTTATGATAGAATATGAGGTTTTAAATTATGTTAGACAACTTGTGCTACTCGGTTTTAAGTGAAAACGAGAAAAATGGCTTAATCGGTAAAAAAACCTAATAGTCATAAGTACATGTTAGAGTGAGAATTTTATGTTGCCATAGAATGGGAAAATGATCAGCATGTCATAAAACATAAGAAAATAGGATGAAGTTTAATTTCCGGACCTTGGGGCAAAAGTGAAAATATGCAAAAGTTTAAGGATCAAAATGAAAATTTGTAAAAATATGATTTTTGGACCCGTATGAATAGTGTGACTAATTATTAGGCTAAATGTGATATTATAGATGAAGGAAATCGAGATTCAGGCTTAAATCGGGAAAATACAAGGTTATGGACTAAAATGGTAAATTGTCGTTTCTAGATCGAGGTAAGTTCGTGTGTTAATAATAATGCAATACCATGCATGAATTGTAATTCTCTATTGATATGGCATAAATTGTATGATTTAATATGTTTAAGAGAAGTTGATAGATGGCATGTATGATATGGAAAAAAAAATGTAATGCTTGTTGTGTCATGTCAAATTGAATGGAAAATTTTTGTTACATGAATTGAGTGTTAAATTACTATTACCTGGGTTGTATGAATTGCTGTACGGTTGTACCTGATGAGATTTTAACAAGTTTGTACGTAAATAATTTATCGATTCTTTTTATTTTTTATATTTTGCTATCATATGTAATATGGCTACCTATAGATTGACTATTTGTTGTAAATTGAAAATTGAAAAAAAAAGACTATGAATAAATTTGTAACATGTTGGAAAGTGAGGAATTTCCCGGTTGAGCCTTCGAAATAAAAATGATACAAATGATCTATTGTGAGGTCGCATGTGTAGTACTAAGTGCAGGCTACTATGCGTACCCGATAACTTCGATCACGTGTGTAGTACTAAGTGCAGGCTACTACGTGTATCAGGTGGTTAGGTCACGTGTGTAGGACTAAGTGCAGGCTACTACGTGTACCGGATAATTGGTCGCATGTGTAGTACTATGTGCAGGCTACTATGCGTACCAGATAACCTTGTCTACAAGTGTGAAAATATGTGCAGGCAACTGAGTATCAGTTATTATTCCGAAAAGTTAAAAGGGAAAATCGATTAAGTAAAAATACATGTGAACATGATTATATGATGAATAAGTGCAGGTATATGTTTATGAAAATTTTGAGCAATGTGCTCGGTATTTGGGTAAACTTCGATAAGACAAAATGGATTAAGTGAAATTATGTAAGAGTGAATTTTAGTAGTAAAATAGTGTTGGACAGCAGCAGTTGCGTGACTTTGAAAATTCATCAAAAATTGTGTAAGTTGAATTAAATTTCAAACAAATTATGGAATTAAATATTAATTAGTATATTTTCATATAAAAGAAATAGGGGGAGCAAAAGAGTTATATATTATGTGATATTATAATTTTTGTGAGACAGTGTCAGAATAAATTCGAGATCCCCTGTTCTGACTTGGAAAAATTGTTAAAAATTGTAAAAAAATAATTATGAGTTATAATTTACATGAATAGAATATTAAATGAGTCTACTTTCAGGAGGAATGGACGAGAACATCATTCGAGTCTCGAAATATGAGATAAATAATTTTTAGTAAAGAAAGGTCAGAACTGTTGGACAGCAAAACAGAGGAAACTTTAATGAATAAACTGTACTAATTGGCTAAACCAAAAATTCTGGAAATTTTATGGGAAAAAGATATATGAATCTTGTTTCAAAGAAAATTAACGAAACTAAATTTTGAGTTTTGTAGCTTCATATATGAATGATTTAGTAATTGTAACTCGATAACACAAATTAACCTGAACATGTGTAATTGTACAATTATAGTGTTTTATCTTGGAAAGCGTGGTAGTAACTACTTATTATTTTCATATGAACTTACTAAGCGTAAAGCTTACCCATCCTCTCCATTTTTTTAGTATTGGCAGGTCGACTCGGGGTTGGAGATCGTCGAAGGCAAAATCACACTATCAAACTATCATTTTTGGGAAAATTAATTCAAATATTAGAAATATCAAGTGAGTGGCATGTATAAGAAGTTGGTTTGTGATATGTATTTTTATTATGATTTTGACCATACGTATCAGTCTGGATTGAGTTATCGTATATGATCATGAGATGTGGTCCTTATCCATTATGGTTTATAAGTTTAATTAATCGTGCCATGTCCTATGTTTTGATGTAATGATATAGTTAGCTTTGTTTGTTATGCATGTGTTCAAAAAGTTTTGAATTAAATGAAATTTTATGGCTCGGTTTTCGTCTATGTGTATTGTTAAGTCTGGTAATGCCTCGTACTTTGTTCCGACCTTGGATACGGGTAAGGGGTGTTACATTTAGTGGTATCAGAGCTATGGTTTAGTCGGTTCTCAGACTAACCTAGCATGTGTAAAAGTCCAGCTATACATGCCACTGATCCGTGATAGTGTGATGTCTCCCGACGCGTATGAGCACCATCTTGTTTAGACAGAGGTACTCTCCAATCGAGCTGCACTGACCATGTTCAATGTGATGCGAAGGTGTTTGAATAAAATTACGATTATGATGAGTCTCGATTTAGAAAAGTATGAATAAAAATTTATGATATATATATAAGTGATAACACGTGATATGAAAGGTCATGTTGTAATAAATATCCATACTTGCTTGATGCTCATATAATGTAGTGTATTTGACTTACTTGATAAGATGAATGGGATAAATAGAAATTCGTAGAGGTATGAGTAAAAGTTCCTAATATCATGATATGAATGAAAATGTCATTGCCTTGATTGAACGTTGAATGTTAATGAATGTCAATGATATTTTTATGAGATAAATTATTATAATGAAATGAATTTATCTATGTTAAATTGTTTGGACTGAATTATGTGATTGTAATGATATGTATATGATGATGCACGAAATGGAAGTTGGGATTGTGATACAAATATCTATGTTTGTTTAACCCTTATATGATGTCATTAGTATGATTTGTTCGAGTAGATGAATAGATAAGTCAAGCTATCCAGGAAACATAGGATGCATGCATAATTATACTTGACTAAATGAGATAACTGGAAAGTGGGCATTAAACCAATATGAATGTTAGTTACTCGAAATGAATGACATGATTGAGATATGATTGCTATGATGAAAACTGTGTTACATGTATATGTATATGAGAGTTGAGTTAGAGGCCCTACGACTCTTCCCCTTTACCAAAGTGGTGTTTTATAATGGAATTTCATGAGATTTGTACTGAATAAGTTTCTGATTGAGAAACCAAAGAGTTCAGTGTTAGAATAATTATAAATATGATTAGAGATTGAAGAATGAGTTGATAAGTAAAGTCAATGCTAGAAAAGTATCAGATTGGCATAAGGATTATTGGAGTTATGCACTGTTCCAATTAGAGAAGAAATTTATTTTGATAAATCGTATTACTAAGGTACAAGGTCGAGAAAAGTGCAAATCAAAATTTATTCAGAACTAGTCTTCTTTAATGAAAAGTAATATGAAATTTGTGATAACAGGAATAGTTGGGGAAATAAAATCTGAAATGTGTAATATCTGAGTGTGACAGTTACGGCTGGACAGATTTTAGCAATTTCTTCTAAGATGTTCTATGTGTTTATTCGTTCCCAGAAATATTTCTATGGTTTTTGATCTTTTGAAGAAATTCTTGTTATATGGGGATGTTTTCTAATCCTGATGTTAGACGAAAGCATTGGTAGCCTGACTGGTTTATAATTTGTATTGCTCTATTCCTTCAGGCATTCTATTAAATTCTGCCTGATAAAAAAATTGATGAGAGCATATGTATGATACTATGATTCTGTTTCTTCTACTTGATGCTCCATTTGATATGTATATATATGGAAAGATACATTGTTCTTGTTGCATTTGATTCTAATGAGATTAAATGATGTTTTCTACTGGATTTCTTTTCTCTGAGGAATTATCGGGATCTTCTATATTTTCGTATGAGTTTGGTTTTCAATTTTCTGGCATAGTATCGTATCTTGGGTTTCGTTATTCTGGATTTCTTTATTCTGGGTTTTTCTATCTTGGATTTCTTTATTCAATTTTCTTATTATCTTTATTCCGTAATTTGTCAATTATGACTCATGTTCGGAGTGTATTCTTAAGCTGGTGATAATCATGTCAAGTATGACTATACTTCTGATTTGATTTGGGTAATGTGGTGATTTTAGTATTGGGATTTTTCTAATTTTTGTGTAAGGTTTGACAACAGTAAAGGCATAGGTGATAGAAGTACGAGTTTCAATCGGCATGGTGGATTACTTCTCTCAAGTAAGTTAATTATAGTTAATGTCTTCAATTGAGATATTTTGGTTACTTGAGCTAATGCAATTGAGACGGTTTTCATTAATGTAAGGAATGAATAGTAAAGGATGGCATGATGAATTGTTTTGTAACTAGAAAAAAGGATTACTTGAAATGTCATTCACTGGTGATTAAGATCGACTCGAGTGTTCAATCTGTATGAATTGTGATGTGTTTCAAGACAATAAGGCAATGTAATAGTTTAGAGCATTCGATGCCACGGAAAATCTGAGTTGTTAATGGGGTTAAAGACGAGCATCAAGATCTACCAGAGTTATCTTTGCTAGTATTGATATTAGGATGAAAATGAGAAAGGATTATTTTCAAGGCTATATTAGAATTATTTTCGTAGCGGAAAGAGGAAAATGTGATAGTGAGTAGTAAACTAAAAGAGTACAGTGAGGATCGGCTTCTGATGTTGAATTTCAGATTGGATCTGATTCATGGTATTATTCCGAGGCTTATACAGAAAGAATTGTATGAAGCTCATAGTGAAAATTTTCCTATTCATTCAGAGAGTAATGGCGTGGACTGTAATTTGATTTAGATGTTATTGGATTGTGATTTATTGATGATGAAAATTTGTATGATTATTTTGGAAGAGTGCAAGTCCCTTTGATTGTTGGATTTCTTGGAATTCTAGTCTCCATTAACCAAATTGAGATCTGGTTTTATGTCAAGATGACAAGGGAAACAGAGAAGGGTTGAAAATTTAAGAACAATTAAGAGATGAGTCCGTAAGCTTTCAGAATATATGAGAAATGTAACACCCCAATTTTTGGGATTTTTAGGATTTCTATGATTTTCAACGAATTTTAAAATTTCTGTGTTTTGTCTGTTTAGCGTAGGTTTAATTATGTTAGTGGGCCTCTAGAAGACCCAAGCTTAAGTTAAAACTTGGTAACTTTAGTTAATTTTAGTTTCATAGGAAAAAAGGGGTTCTGGTTAATTGGGCTTTTAAGTATTAATTGGGTAAAATAAAACACAATGAAGCAGGTGGCAAAGTGGCATGTGATGCCACTGGGAAGGCTATAAAAGTGGCATGTGGATGCTACGGAGAACTGAGGTTCAAGTCACAATGGCAGCATATTAAGGGAATTATTATTTTTATGTTTAGGAAGAGTAAGCAATGGAACTCAAGTAAAAGACTGTCAGAAGGAGTTTGAGTTGCTCAGGTGATTGAGTAAGGAGGGGATAAGGGAGAAGATTTAGGAGCTGATAAGGGGAGAAGATTTAGGAGCTGATCAAGGAGCAAGATTTGGTCAGCCAAAGGCCTCTAGCATAGAAAATTCGGCTAGGTCATTTAGTGTTGGGAATTTCAGCTTTGGGAAGGGTGGCTGCCGAATTCTTTTTGTCTTTTTTCTTTTTGATAGAAGCCGAACTTATACCCTACACCTGCTGACTCCTCCTCTTCAAGAACCGAATTCTCTCATCTTCTTCTCTTTCTTTCGGTCATCTGTTCCCTTTTCTTCCCATAGCCAAACTTGGAACCCCTCATTGTGACATTTTCTTCATAGCCGAATACTACCTCTCATCTTTTTCCTTCTTCTTCCATCTTTTCTTTTCCATAACCAAACCTATACCCTTCTTCCTCTGTCTCATCCTTTATTTTTCCATCTTCAATTTTCCTCAGTAGCCGAATCTTGTGGTAGCCGAACTTTTCTGCTCTTACTTCTCTAAAAATCGAAACCTACATACCGGAGGTGAAGGAGGCCGAATCTTTGGTTGTTTGAATCTGCTTCTCCTTGTGGCTACGATGGATTGGAGATAAAAGGATCATAGATAGGAACATTATTCTGAACAAATTGACGTTAGGTAAGTCTTTCGAACAACTGTCATTAGTCTCATTGTTTTAGAAAGGAAAAACCGAAACCCTTAGGGGTGGCTAGCGTTTTTGGACTACTAAGGGATTTGAGTTTTCTGTTGGTTGTGTAAGCAGTAGCGTGGTTAAGGGGATATACAGAAAAGGGCTTGAGGACTTATTCAGTTGGCTCTTCATATCTAACCCATATTTCGGCAAAAGGTAAGGAACTCTGGGATCTAAGGCTGTGTTGGTCGAATATGGTATGGGGTTAAAATACATATTTGTTTTCGATATATAAATTGACATGTTAGTAATCCAATTGTAGGCAGTTCGTGGGTGGATCTCGCCAATGTACCGTCATAAATCAGGTGTGTAACCGACACGCTCTCATAGCTAGGTCGGCAAAATCCGAAAAGCTGAAATGCCGAAAAGTCGGTATTTTGAGAACATGCGAGTGTACGAATGCTCGTGAGATTAATAGTTTGAGGTATATGGTAGATTAAAGTGTTTCTGGTCGTATGTAAATGGATATGCTATGCATGAAAACCCTAAGAATAGTTAAATTACTTGAATACCACTATGTATGGAAATTACTTATTTACCCCTAGGTGTAAAATTACCATTATACCCCTAGGGTTACTTTTGACTGAAAAACATGATGATTTAATTCTGTATGATGTATGCCATGATTGTATATCTGCTATATGGGGACACGGGTTATATTATGGAGGAAGCGTCCTGGTGGCTATGCCACATTTATCTGATCTGGTGGCTCTGCCACATATATCTATTCTGGTGGCTCTGCCATAATTATCTGTTCTAGTGACTCTGTCACATTATCTGTTCTGGCAGCCATGCTGCATATTTCTATGGCGTGTAGCGGTTGGGTGGATCGAGTAGTCTCCCCACATGGTGAAAGATTGGTATGGAGCTGCATGTGGTTGGATATGGGTTGGGTTTTGCATAGACATGTAATATCTGTTCTGTTCTGTTATGGGCCTATGGGCTTTATTCTGACTTTTGTTCTGGGCTAAGGCCAACTTATTCTATTCTTTGTGGTTTGAACCGATATAGGCTATGGTTGGGTTAATTTACACACTGAGTTTCCCCAAACTCACCCCTTTATTTTCATCCACGCAGTTAATCCCCAACCATAGAGGGCTTGGAGCTATGAGGGATTTAGAGTGGCCACACGTTCTGCAAGTTGATTTTATTCTGGTGAACTGGACATCTTTTTTTTTATTTTACGTTTAAGGTTTTGGGTTTTTAAAATGTAATAAGGCCGCTTAATTATTTTCTTGGATGGGTTTTATATGTTTTTTAAGATAGGTATTACTTATGTTTAACTGTTGAATTTGGATAGCATTAGGGCGTGTTTCCAAAAACGGTAATTGATTTCAAAATAACACGACTACAAGCAAAGCTTCCACAATGAGAATATTTTCCAAAATTAATCACTTTTCCTAAAAAGGACTTAATCAAATTGGTTTCCTGGAAATATACATGACGTTAAGGTGTGGTAATGGCGGTGTGCATGTCTAGGATTGGATCCGAAGGGAGCATGGTACTTAAGCAGTCCGAGGGACTCACCTCCTCTTTTCCAGTTTTCTACCTAGTGCTCAGCTTCCATTCACTTTAACCTGCATTGAAATTATCTTTACTAAGTAAGTTTTTCAAGAACAACAACCTGAAATGTTTTGAACGCTTCGATGTGGCATGTCGGATCCGGCCATAAGGTCTGGGCCGGGTTTGAGGTGTTACATTTAGTGGTATCAGAGCTAGGTTGTAACAACTCGGCTGTAGAATGGGTTTACAAAAACAAAGATTTTCAAAAACAAAATTTAAAAAAAAACTCGATTTTCAAAATTTAGATCTTTGAAAGGTGGCATTCTGAATCTCCGGCCCAAGCCTGTAAGTATTACTCTGAACTTCTCTAAATATTTTTTTTAATTATCTGTCTGTACTGAAATTCCACTAGGATAGGATGATACTGAAACCATAGGAAAAATTTGATAAGAGACTGAAACTATAGTTAGACTTTGATTCTGCGAAAACAAACTTTGAATTACTGTCTAATTCATAAAACATCTGTAATAAACACTGGAATATTGAATTAATGCATAAAATTTCGTAAATCAGATAATACGATATGAGTACAAGAGCCACTCATGGAAGAGGCCGTGGACGGGGCCGAGGAAGTGCTCGAGCGAGATCTTCGTCTTCGGGACATATGCCAGCGGCGAATGCACCGGTACCACCAGCAACAGAGGTGGAGTCTCATGACCGCGGTGCCGGGGATGATGCCCTATCACAGGCAATGCTTCGGGTTCTGGAAGGGGTTGCCTGGGCAAGTATGGGCAACGGAATTCGGGGATCTATTTCTGAACGACTTCGGGCTAACGGAGTGAAAATCTTTAAGAGTGTGTCTGGTGTAGCCCCGAATGTGGCGGAATATTGGTTGAATGCAACGGAACGGATTATGGACGACTTAGACTGCTCGGTGGAGCAGAAGCTGAAAGGAGCCGTATTGTTACTGAGAGACGAGGCCTATCAGTGGTGGCTCACTGTGAGAGAAGGGACCCCAGCTGATAGGGTAACTTGGGAACTGTTTAAACGATCTTTAAAGGGAAGTACGTTGGGGCAAGTTATGTGGACGTCGCAGAAAGGAATTCTTGAATCTGGTGCAATGAGGTAAAATAGTTGCTGAGTACGAGGTCGAGTTTCTAAGGCTGAGCCGGTATGCCGTGGGCATAGTGCTACGGAATATGAGCGAAGTGTGCGCTTCGATGATGGTCTTAGAGATGACCTGAGGGTGTTGATTACTCCGCAGAGGGAACGGGACTTTACGATCTTGCTGGAGAAGGCAAAGAAAGCTGAGGAGGCTAAGCGGGCTGAAAAGCAGAATCGGGAGAAGGATCGGAACCGGTTTCGGAGGGATTCAAGACCCTCGGGTGGTGCTAATAGGAACGTTAAGAGAGCAAGAGTGGAGGAACCAGTTCGAGCAGTGCCGATGAATGTGGTTAGACCACCAATCTGTGGTGACTGTGGTAAGGTACATTTGGGCGAATGTAGGAAACATTCCGGTACTTGTTTCCAATGCGGATCTATGGAGCATAGAGTTAAGGACTGTCCTCAGAGAGCTGATCAGGCTCAGGTTGCTGTACAGAGGGTAGCTCAACCCATGAGAGGTGGACCACAACCACTGAGAGGACGTGGACAAGGTAGGGGCAAAAATGGAAATGGTCGAGGTCGAGGGGCACCTGGCAGGGGTACCAGAAATGCTGAAGCTCGACAGCCAGCATTGGTGTCTGCAGCTCGTCGTCGAGAGGAGGGCAACGCACCTAACGTCATAACTGGTACGTTTTTGGTTTCTAGCATGCCGTATACTTCTTTGGTGGATGTTGGATCTACTCATTCCTATGTTGCATGTGCCATATCTGGGTCGTTGGGTGTGCACTCTGAGAAGATTGTGAGTGGGGTATCTATGCTAAGTCCTTTGGGTCACTCAGTTAGGGTAAACAAACTGTATAGGGATGTACCCTTAGAAACTCAAGGTAGGATTTTCCCTGAAGATCTGATGGAGTTACCATTCAGAGAATTTGACCTCATCCTAGGAATGGACTGGCTTGTTAAGCATAAGGCGACTTTAGATTGTGCTACTAAACGAATGGTGTTAAAGACCACGGAGGATGAGGAGGTTATGGTGATAGGTGAGCGAAGGGATTATTTGTCCAATGTGGTGTCGGCATTAAGAGCTGAAAGGTGGATTCGGAAAGGTTGTGAGGCTTATTTGGCATTTGTAAGTCAGTCAGAAGAGGAGGGACTAACGGTGGATAAGGTCAGGACCATAAAAGAGTTTCAAGATGTTTTTCTGGAAGAGCTTCCAAGATTGCCTCCGAACTGAGAAGTTGAGTTTGGAATCGACTTGTTGCCTGGAACGGCGCCCGTGTCCATCGTACCGTATAGGATGGCACCGAAGGAGTTAGTGGAGTTAAAGGCACAAATTCAGGAGTTGTTGGATAGGGGCTTCAGTAGGCCAAGTGTGTCTCCATGGGGAGCACCGGTGCTATTCGTGAAAAAGAAGGATGGTACAATGGGGATTGCATCGATTATCGCCAGTTGAACAAACTGACGATTAAGAATAAGTATCCACTGCTAAGGATTGACGATCTGTTCGACCAACTTAGAGGAGCGTCTGTATTTTCCAAGATCGACCTTCGATCTGGATACCATCAGTTAAGGGTCAAGGAGGCAGATATCCATAAGACGGCATTCAGGACTCCGTATGGTCATTACGAGTTTCTGGTTATGCCATTTGGACTGACGAACGCTCCTGTAGCGTTTATAGATCTGATGAATTGTGTGTTCCAACCATTTTTGGATCAGTTCGTAGTCGTCTTTATTGACGATATCCTGGTATATTCTGAAACGGAAGTGAAGCATGATGAGCATCTCCGTATAGTGCTGCAAGTGTTAAGGGAGAAGGAGCTTTATGCGAAGTTCAGCAAGTGTGAATTTTGGTTGAAGGAAGTAACCTTCTTAGGACATGTGGTCTCTACTGAGGGGATTAAGGTGGACCCTCAGAAGATTTACGCGATTTTGGAGTGGAAGCCGCCTAGGTCAGTGTCGGAAATATGGAGTTTTCTAGGATTGGCAGGATACGACAGAAGGTTTGTGGAAGGTTTTTCTGTGATGGCAGCACCTCTGACAAAACTCATGAGGAAAGGAGTACCGTTTGTATGGACTGAGAAGCAGCAGGAAGCTTTTGAGAAGTTGAAGAAAGTTCTGACTGAAGCACCTGTGTTAATTTAGCCGGAGTTGGGGAAGGATTTTACTCTGTATAGTGACGCATCACATGTAGGTTTGGGATGCGTGTTAATGCAAGAGGGTAAGGTGGTTGTATATGCATCACGACAGCTTAAGCCTCACGAGAGGAACTATCCTACTCATGATTTGGAGTTGGCGGCAGTGATATTTGTACTTAAGATTTGGAGACATTACTTGTACGGGGAGAGGTGTATTATATACACAGACCACAAGAGTCTTAAGTATTTGTTGACTCAGAAGGAGCTGAACCTTAGGCAAAGGAGATGGATTGAGTTGCTTAAGGATTATGACTATTCAATCGAGTATCACCCAGGCAAGGCTAATGTGGTAGCCGACGCTCTAAGTCGTAGAACTGTATCTGATCTGAGAGCAATGTTTGCTCGTCTAAGTCTGTATGATGATGGAAGTCTGTTGGCTGAGTTATAAGTAAGGCCAACCTGGGTGGATCAGATTAAGGAAAAGCAGTTGAATGATGAGTCTCTGGTCGCTTGTTTTCGACAAGTTAAGAAAGGGGAAACTTCTGAGTTTTGGTTAAACGGCGAAGGAGTTCTGTGCTTCCGAGGAAGAATTTGTGTTCCGAAGGACTCTGACTTGAGGCAGGCAATATTGAAGGAAGCTCATAGGGGACTTTGTGCCATGCATCCTGGAGGGAATAAGTTGTATCACGACTTGCGAGAAGTGTACTGGTGGCCTGGACTTAAACAAGAAGTAGCGGAGTTCGTAGGGAAGTGTCTGACATGCCAGTAAGTGAAAGCTGAGCATCAATTACCTTCTGGACTGTTACAGCCGGTGAAGATACCACTTTGGAAGTGAGAGAGGGTAACCATGGACTTTGTGAGTGGGCTGCCCTTGTCACCATCGAAGAAAGACTCGGTATGGGTGATTGTGGATAGGTTGACTAAATCGGCCCATTTCATACCTGTACGTACTGACTTCTCACTGCAAAAGTTAGCCAAGTTGTATGTGGCGGAGATTATGCGACTTCATGGAGTCCCAGTTTCGATTATCTCTGACCGGGATCCCATATTCACATCTCGGTTTTGGCAAAAGTTGCATGACACATTAGGGACGCGATTGAACTTTAGTACGGCTTTCCATCCCCAAATTGATGGTCAGTCGGAAAGGGTTATTCAGATTTTGAAGGACATGTTGAGGGGATGCGTGATTGACTTTCGAGATAGTTGGGAGGATTACTTGCCGTTGGCAGAATTTGCATACAATAACAGTTACCAGGCGAGTATTCGAATGGCACCGTATGAAGCATTGTATGGACGAAGGTGTCGTACCCCTAGTTGTGGGACTGAACTAGGAAAGCGACAAATTCTTAGACCAGAGCTGGTAGCTGATACTGAGGATAAGGTCAGAATAATTAGGGATCGGTTAAAAGAAGCTTCTGATAGGCAAAATTCATATGCAGATTTGAAGCGGAAGGAGATTTAGTACTCAGTAGGTGATATGGTTTTCTTGAAGGTTTCTCCTTGCAAGAAGATATTAAGGTTTGGTAAGAAGGGCAAGCTGAGTCCGCGGTTCATTGGGCCCTATCGGGTTTTGAAGCGAGTAGGCCCAGTGGCTTATCAATTGGAATTGCCTCCAGAGTTAGATAGGATTCACGATGTATTTCACGTCTCCATGTTAAGGCGTTATCGCTCTGACCCTACTCATGTCGTGTCGGTTGTAGATATTGAAGTTCAGACTGATTTGACCTTTGAGGAGGAGCCTGTGCAAATATTGGCTCGAGATGTTAAGGTCCTCAGAAAAAAAGCTGTCCCATTAGTGAAAGTACTTTGGCGTAATCATGGCAGAGAGGAAGCTACGTGGGAGCCAAAATAGGCGATGCAACAGCAATACCCTTATCTGTTTGAATCAGGTAAAATTTCGAGGACGAAATTTCTTTAAGGAGGGTAGAGTTGTAACACCCAAATTTTCGGGATTTTCGGGATTTCTGTGATTTTCAACGAATTTTAAAATTTCTGTATTTTATCTGTTTGGCGTAGGTTTAATTATGTTAGTGGGCCTCTAGAAGACCCTAGCTTAAGTTAAAACTCGGTAACTTTAGTTAATTTTAGTTCCATAGGAAAAAATGGGTTCTGGTTAATTAGGCTTTTAAGTATTAATTAGGTAAAATAAAACACAAGGAAGCAGGTGGCAAAGTGGCATGTGACGCCACTGGGAAGGCTATAAAAGTGGCGTATGGATGCTAGGGAGAACTGAGGTTCAAGTCACAATGACAGCATATTAAGGGAATTATTATTTTTATGTTTAGGAAGGGTAAGCAATGGAACTCAAGTAAAAGACTGTCAGGAGGAGTTTGAGTTGCTCAGGTGATTGAGTAAGGAGGGGATAAGGGAGAAGATTTAGGAGCTGATCAAGGAGGAAGAGTTGGTTAGCCAAGGGCCTCTAGCATAGGAAATTCGGCTAGGTCATTTAGTGTTGGGAATTTCAGCTTTGGGAAAGGTGGCTGCCGAATTCTTTTTGTATTTTTTCTTTTTGATAGAAGCCGAACTTATACCCTACACCTGCCGACTCCTCCTCTTCAAGAACCGAATTCTCTCATCTTCTTCTCTTTCTTTCGGTCATCTGTTCCCTTTTCTTCCCATAGCCAAACTTGGAACCCCTCATTGTGTCGTTTTCTTCATAGCCGAATACTACCTCTCATCTTTTTCCTTCTTCTTCCATCTTTTCTTTTCCATAACCGAACCTATACCCTTTTTCCTCTGTCTCATCCTTTCTTTTTCCATCTTCAATTTTCCTCAGTAGCCGAATCTTGTGGTAACCGAACTTTTCTGCTCTTACTTCTCTAAAAACCGAAACCTACATACCGAAAGTGAAGGAGGCCGAATCTTTGGTTGTTTGAATCTGCTTCTTCTTGTGGCTGCGATGGATTGGAGATAAAAGGATCATAGATAGGAACATTCTTCTGAACCGATCGACGTTAGGTAAGTCTTTCGAACAACTGTCATTAGTCTCATTGTTTTAGAAAGGAAAAGCCGAAACCCTTAGGGGTGGCTAACGTTTTTGGACTAAGGGATTTGTGTTTTCTGTTGGTTGTGTAAGCGGTAGCGTGGTCAAGGGGATATACAACAAAGGGCTTGAGGACTTATTCGGTTGGCTCTTCATATCTAACCCATATTTCGGTCAAAGGTAAGGAACTCTAGGATCTAAGGCTGTGTTGGCCGAATATAGTAAGGGGTTAAAATACTAGTTGTTTTCGATATATAGATTGACATGTTAGTAATCCAATTGTAGGCAGTTCGTGCGTGGATCTCACCAACGTACCGTCATAAATCAAGTGTGTAACCGATACCCTCTCATAGACTAGATCGGCAAAAGTCGAAAAGCCGATATTTTGAGAACATGCGAGTGTACGAATGCTCATGAGATTAATAGTTTGAGGTATATGGTAGATTAAAGTGATAAGATTGTAGAGTGCACGATTCTGTGCATTTCGATGTTTTTGGGCTTAATGGGCCAAAAATCGGGATAGTGGGCCAACGGGCCCAATTCGGTAAAAAAACACAGTAAGTGTTTCTGGTCGTATGTAAATGGCTATGCTATGCATGAAAACCCTAAGAATAGTTAAATTACTTGAATACCCCTATGTATGGAAATTACTGATTTACCCCTAGGTGTAAAATTACCATTATAACCCTAGGGTTACTTTTGACTAAAAAGCATGATGATTTAATTCTGTATGATGTATGCCATGATTGTATATCTGCTGCATAGGGACACGGGTTATATTATGGAGGAAGCCTCCTGGTGGCTATGCCACATTTATCTGATCTGGTGGCTCTGCCACATATATCTGTTCTGGTGGCTCTGCCACAATAATCTATTCTGGTGACTCTGTCACATTATCTGTTCTAGCAGCCGTGCTGCATATTTCTGTGGCGTGTAGCGGTTGGGTGGATCGAGTAGTCTCCCCACATGGTGAAAGATTGGTATGGAGGTGCATGTGGTTGGATATGGGTTGGGTTTTGCATAGACATGTAATATCTGTTCTGTTCTGTTATGGGCCTATAGGCTTTATTCTGACTTCTATTCTGGGCTAAGGCCAACTTATTTTGTTCTCTGTGGTTTGAACCGATATAGGCTATGGTTGGGTTAATTTACACACTGAGTTTCCCCAAACTCAACCCTTTATTTTCATCCACGCAGGTAATCCCCAACCATAGTGGGCTTGGAGCTGTGAGGGATTCAGAGTGGCCACATGTTCTGCAAGTTGATTTTATTCTGGTGAACTGGAAATCTTTTTTTTTTAATTTACGTTTAAGGTTTTGGGTTTTTAAAATGTCATAAGGCCGCTTAATTATTTTCTTGGATGGGTTTTATATGTTTTTTAAGATAGGTATTACTTATGTTTAACTGTTGAATTTGGATAGCATTAGGGCGCGTTTCCAAAAACGACGTTAAGGTGTGGTAATAGCGGTGTGCATGTCTAGGATTGGATCCGAAGGGAGCATGGTACTTAAGCAGTCTGAGGGACTCACCTCCTCTTTTCCGGTTTCCTACCTAGTGCTCAGCTTCCAATCACTTTAACCTGCATTGAAATTATCTTTTAAAACACTAAGTAAGTTTTTCTAGAACAACAACCTGAAATGTTTTGAACGCTTCGATGTGGCATGTCGGATACAGCCATAACGTCTGGGTCGGGTTTGGGGTGTTACAAGAAATTAAAGAGATATATTGGAGGCACCGCCTGAGTGAAAGTTCTTCAGCACTGAATATGAAATTGAGGAATCTAAGTGAATACCACTTTTCCGGTAAGATTTTCGGGGACGAAAATCCATAAAGGGGGGAGAGTTGTAATATCCCGAATTAGGGCCTAATCGGAATAGCGGTTTCGTGACCACAAATTTGAGATAGAAATAATTATTTTATAATTATTTTGAGGTCTATGATATGATTGCATGATTGTGTGAAAATTTTGTGAAGAAATTCTATGCATAAAGTGCTTCATTTGAAGTTAAGGACTAAATTGAATAAGCTGCAAAACTTGCATTCTAGATGTTTCTAGTATTTAATTGCTTTGAAATATTAATTAGGAGGTCTTAAATAGCAATTTGACCAATTTCTAAGTTTATGGACAAAAATTTGGACATTGGTGGAATTTTTGAAAGTTTAGTAAAGAAGGGTATTTTGGTCATTTTGATATTAAATGAAATAAAATGGGAAAAATAACACAAAAATGGTCATCTTCTCCATATGTTGCTGCCAAATTTTGCTCTCTCCATAGCTAGGGTTTCTTCAACTTTTAAGCTTCATAGTAAGTGATTTCAAGCCCCGTTTTTAATGATTTTTATGTTTTTGAAATCCCGGTAGCTCGATTTAGCATATGCTAGCAATAATTCAACCTAGGGTTCATAACTGGAAAAATAACCATAGGTAAAATTTGTGTATTTTGGAGTTTTATGATAGAATATGAGGTTTTAAATTATGTTAGACAACTTGTGCTACTCGGTTTTAAGTGAAAATGAGAAAAATGGCTTAATCGGTAAAAAACCTAATAGTCATAAGTACATGTTAGAGTGAGAATTTGATATTTCTATAGAAGGGAAAAATGATCAGCATGTCATAAAACATAAGAAAATAGGATGAAGTTTAATTTCCGAACCTTGGGGCAAAAGTGCAAATATGCAAAAGTTTAGGGGTCAAAATTAAAATTTGTAAAAATATGATTTTTGGACCTGTATGAATAGTGTGACTAATTATTAGGCTAAATGTGATATTATAGATGAAGGAAATCGAGATTCGGGCTTAAATCGAGAAAATACAAGGTTATGGACTAAAATGGTAAATTGTCGTTTCTGGATCGAGGTAAGTTCGTGTGTTAATAATAATGCAATACCATGCATGAATTGTAATTCTCTATTGATATGGCATAAATTGTATGATTTAATATGTTTAAGAGAAGTTGATGGAAGCTATGTATGATATGGAAAAAAATGTAATGCTTGTTGTGTCATGTGAAATTGAATGGAAAATTTTTGTTACATAAATTGAGTGTTAAATTACTATTACCTGGGTTGTATGAATTGCTGCACGGTTGTACATGATGAGATTTTGACAAGTTTGTACATAAATAATTTATTGATTCTTTTTATTTTATTATATTTTGCTATCATATGTAATGTGGCTACCTATAGATTAACTATTTGTTGTAAATTGAAAATTGAAAAAAAGACTATGAATAAATTTGTAAATGTTGGAAAGTGAGGAATTTCCCGGTTGAGCCTTCAGAATAAAAATGATACGAAGGAACTATTGTGAGATCGCATGTGTAGTACTAAGTGCAGGCTACTATGCGTACCCGATAACTTCGATCACGTGTGTAGTACTAAATGCAGGTTACTATGTGTATCAGATGGTTAGGTCACTGTGTAGTACTAAGTGCAGGCTACTACATGTACCGAATAATTGGTCGCATGTGTAGTACTATGTGCAGGCTACTATGCGTACCAGATAACCTTGTCTACAAGTGTGAAAATATGTGCAAGCAACTAAGTATCAGTTATTATTCCGAATAATTCAACGGGAAAATCGATTAAGTAAAAATACATGTGAACATGATTATATGATGAATAAGTGCAGGTATATGTTTATGAAAATTTTGAGCAATGTGCTCGACATTTGGGTAAACTTCGATAAGACAATGGATTAAGTGAAATTATGTAAGAGTGAATTTTAGTAGTAAAATGGTGTTGGACAGCAGCAGTTGCGTGACTTTGAAAATTCATCAAAAATTGTGTAAGTTTAATTAAATTTCAAAAAAATATGAATTTAAATATTAATTAGTCTATTTTCATATAAAAGAAACAGGGGGAGCAAAAGAGTTATATATTATGTGATATTATAATTTTTGTGAGACAGTGTCAGAATGAATTCGAGATCCCCTGTTTTGACTTGGAAAAATTGTTAAAAATTGTAAAAAAATAATTATGAGTTATAATTTACATGAATAGAATAGTCAATAAGTCTAGTTTCAGGATGAATGGACGGGAACATCATCTGAGTCCCGAAATATGAGATAAATAATTTTTAGTGAAGAGAGGTCAGAACTGTTGGACAGCAAAATAGAGGAAACTTTAATGAATAAACTGTACTAATTGGCTAATGGGAGAAAGATATATGAATCTAATTTCAAATAAAATTAACGAAACTAAATTTGAAGTTTTGTAGCTTCAGATATGAATGATTTAGTAACTGTAACTTGATAACACAACTTAACCTGAACATGTGTAATTGTACAATTATAGTGTTTTATCTTGAAAAGCGTGGTAGTAATTGCTTATTATTTTCATATGAACTTACTAAGTGTAAAGCTTACCCATCCTCTCCATTTCTTTAGTATTGGCAGGTCGGCTCGGGGTTGGAGATCGTCGGAGGCAAAATCACACTATCAAACTATCATTTTTGGGAGAATGAATTCAAATATTAGAAATATCAAGTGAGTGGCATGTATAGGAAGTTGGTTTGTGATATGTATTTTTATTATGATTTTGACCATACGTATTAGTCTGCATTGAGTTATCGTATATGATCATGAGATGTGGTCCTTATCCATTATGGTTTATAAGTTTAATTAATCGTGCCATGTCCTATGTTTTGATGTAATGATATAGTTAGCTTTGTTTGTAATGCATGTGTTAGAAAAGTTTTGAATTAAATGAAATTTTATTGCCCGGTTTTCGTCTATGTGTATTGTTAAGTCTGGTAATGCCTCGTACTCTGTTCCGGCCTTGGATACGGGTAAGGGGTGTTACATGGGGTGGCAAATTGGCTTAAACCAAGCTGCATAGTGCCACACAGTCAGGGAACACGAGCGTGCCTTGTGGCCGTGTGAAAAAGTCAGTAGCTAGCTAAATTTTACACGGTCATGGCACACAGCCGTATTAAAAAGTTAGTATAGGACCTCTTTTTAACACAATTGGAGCACATGGGCGTGCCTTGTACCCGTGTGAGTCACACGGCCTAGTCACACGGGCATGTGACTTTGTCAGTTTTGAAAAGTTTGATTTAGTTTTGAAAATTCTGAATGGGTTCGGTTTAGTCTAGACCTTCCCTAAATATATGTTTTAGGTCTCGTAGACCATTTTAATGGATGAATTGTTGATGAATGCAAATGAATTAATGTTATATGATATGTGTGAAGCTGTGTTGTTCGGAAATGCTCTATCTTTCCGGTGACACCATTACCTATTCCGGCGACGGTTATGGGATGGGGTGTTACATTTTATTGGTATCAGAGCTATAGTTTAGTCGATTCTAGGACTACCATAGCATGTGTGAGTCTAGCTATACATGCCATACGTCTGAAACTGTGATAGTGTGATGAATCTTGACATTTGAAATGTGCTTTGACATAGAAATGGATTCCAATAGAGCCGTAGCTGACGATGTTGATAGTAAGGCGCCTACTCCCGCGCAAGGGATGGTGCAAGATGATTCTCGACTGGCTACAAGCAACCGTGATAGCGAGGCTAAGCAAGCCTTCTATCAGATGATGAATGATTGGTTCACCCAATATATTAGAACCGATCCGGCTATTCAACAATCTCCACCCCCGGTTAATCCTTCTTAAATTCCTGTTATGACTTCCGTGAATCCAGTTCAGTCAAGTAGACCACCAATTGACAAGATTAAGAAGTATGGGGCTTAAGAATTTTGAGCTACAACGAATGATGATGCTAAAAGAGCTGAATTCTGGTTAGAGAATACGATACGGGTGTTTGATGAAATGTCTCTGAATCCGGAGGAATGTGTTAAATGTGCCATTTCACTTTTGAGAGATATGGTGTACCATTGGTGGAAAACTTTAATATCTGTGGTTCCGAGTGAACGGGTTACTTGGGATTTCTTCCAAGATGAATTTCGGAAGAAATACATTAGTCAGAGATATATTGATCAAAAACGTAAAGAGTTTCTCGAACTTAAACAGGGCTGAATGTCTGTCACTAAATATGAATGGGAATTTGTGAGATTGAGCTAATATGCTCGAGAATGTGAATCAAATGAGGCAATAATGTGCAAAAGATTTGAAGATGGACTAAATGAAGATATCCGTCTGCTAGTGGGGATTTTGGAGATTAAAGAAATGGTAGTGCTCGTTGAGCGAGCATGTAAAGCTGAAGAATTAAGCCAAGAAAAAATGAAAAGCTGATTCTGAAGCTAGAGATGCTAGAAAGAGATCTTCGAGTAAATCATTTCAGTCTGGACCGTAGAAATTTTGAGATGATTAGAATCGTTCAAATACTAATGTGGGACATTCAAATCGAGATCGAGCTAGATCATATTCGAACACCAAAGCCCCTGTTACTTCTGTTGCAAGTGTTGGAAATGTCCGATCTGAGAAACCTAAGTGTAAACATTGTAGTAAAAGACATCCAGGAAATTGTAGATTGAATGACCGAGCCTGTTTCTGATGTGGGTCCCTGGATCATTTTGTAAGAGATTGTTCTGAACCTGCTGAGCAATAGAATGTACAGAATCTGAGATAGAGTAATACCTCAGCTAGAGGTAAACCTTCCAGAAATTCAAGAAATGCAAGTGGTGGTCAAAGAGCTACTGGAGATACTGCTATTAGATCTGAGGCTAGAGCACCTGCCAGAGGCTATGCTATCCGAGCTCGTGAGGAAGCTTCGTCACCAGACGTGATTATTGGTACTTTCACTCTTTATGATACTTCTGTGATTGCATTGATAGACCCTGGGTCAACGCATTCTTATATATGTATGAATTTAGTACGAAGTAAGACTTTGCCTGTAGAGTCTATTGAATTTGTAATTAAAGTATCGAACCCTTTAAGAAAAAGTGTTTTAGTTGATAAAGTCTGCAAGAACTGTCTATTAATGATTTGAGATACCTGTTTTCCTATTGATCTGATGCTATTGCCTTTCGACGAATTTGATATAATTCTGGGGATGGACTGGTTAACATTGCACGATGCTATTGTGAACTGTAAAAGAAAAGTCATTGACTTAAGGTGTAAAAATGATGAGATAATTCGAATTGAGTCTAGTGATCTAAATAGGCTACCAGTTGTGATATTTGCAATGAAAGCATGGAATTATGTAAAGAAAGGTTTTGAAGCCTACTTAGCTTATGTGTTAGACTCAAAAGTGGATGACAAGAAAATTGAATTAGTGCCTATTGTCTGTAAATTCCCTGATGTGTTTCCTGAGGAACTACCTGGTTTGCCTCTGAATCAAAAAGTTGAGTTTGGCATTGAATTGGTACTTGGTACTACTCCGATATCAATAGCTCCGTACAGAATGGCTCTGACTGAACTAAAAGAATTAAAATTTCAGTTGCAAGAATTGACTGATCGAGGATTTGCTAGACTGAGTTTCTCACCTTGGGGTGCTCCTTTTCTGTTTGTGAAAAAGAAAGATGGCACAATGAGAATGTGTTTTGATTACCGTCAACTTAATAAAGTAACTGTAAAGAACAAATATCCTCTGCCCAGGATCGATAACTTATTCGATCATTGAAAGGTGCTACTGTGTTTTCAAAGATAGATTTGAGATTGGGTTACTATTAGTTGCGAGTAAAGGACTCTGATATTTCGAAAACTACTTTTAGAACAAGGTATAAGCATTATTAATTTTTAGTTATGCCTTTTGGATTAACAAATGTGCCTGCTATCTCTATGGATTTTATGAATAGAATTTTCAGACTGTATTTAAATCAATTTGTTGTTATATTTATTTATGACATATTGATGTATTCACGTAATGAATCTGAACATGCCGAGCATTTGAGGATAGTGTTATAGACACTGCGAGATAGACAGTTGTATGCGAAGTTCAGTAAGTGTGAATTCTGGTTGCGAGAAGTTAGTTTTTTGGGTCATATTGTATCAGCCTCTGGTATCCGAGTTGATCCGAGCAAAATTTCAGCTATTATAGATTGGAAACCTCCAAGAAATGTATCTGAAGTCCGTAGTTTTCTGGGACTTACTAGTTACTATAGAAGATTTGTGAAAGGTTTTTCGATGATTGCTACTCCATTGATGAAATTGCTCCAAAAAGATGTGAAGTTTGAGTGGTCAGAAAAGTGTAAGAATAGTTTTGATCAGTTGAAAACTTTGTTGACTGAAGCTCTGGTATTAGTACAACATGAATCGGGTAAAGAATTTATAATTTACAACGATGCTTCGTTGATTGGTCTGGGATGTGTGCTAATGCAAGAAGGTAAAGTCATTGCTTATGCTTCAATACAGTTGAAGCCACATGAAAGAACTATCCGACACACGATCTTGAGTTAGCGATTATTGCGTTTGTTCTGAAAATCTGGCGTCACTATCTGTTTGGCGAGAAATGCCATGTGTTTTCTGATCATAAAAGTCTGAAGTATGTAATGACGCAAAAAGATTTGAATCTGCGACAAAGAAGATGGTTGGAATTGTTAAAAGACTACAAGCTAGTTATTGATTATCATCCCGGAAAAGCAAATGTTGTTGCTGATGCTTTAAGCCAGAAATCGTTGTATGCTTTGCGTAAAATGAACGCTCATTTGAATCTATCTGATGATGGTTCTGTTTTAGCATAACTGAAAGCAAAACCCTTGTTTATACAAAAGATCTGCACTGCTCAGAAATCTGACAATGAATTGATAGTTAAACGAACTCTGTGTGATTCTAAATTCTGGGTTCTTATTAATGATTATTTGAGATTCAAAGATAGACTCTATATTCCGAGAAATCCAGAGTTAATTCAGTTGATTTTGAGTAAGGCTCACAGTAGTAGATTCTCGATACATCCGGGGAGTACGAAAATGTATAACAACTTAAAGCAATTATATTGGTGGCCAGGAATGAAAAGAGATATTTCTGATTTTGTTTCTAAATGTTTGATCTATCAACAAGTTAAAGCTGAACATCAGGTTCCATCAGGTTTGTTGCAACTTATTATGATTCCGGAATGGAAATGGGATCGAGTGACCATGGATTTTGTTTCGGGTTTACCCTTGTCTCCGAAAAAGAAAGATGCAATTTGGGTTGTAGTTGATCGTTTGACGAAATCAACTCATTTTGTTCCAATTTGGTTTAATTATTCGCTTGATAAGTTAGCTGAGCTTTATATTTCTGATATTGTAAGACTGCATGGTGTACCATTATCGATTGTGTCAGATAGGGATCCGAGATTTACATCGCGATTCTAGAAGAAATTGCAAGATGCTCTGGGTACTAAATTGCATCTCAGCACTGCTTTTCATCTGCAAATAGATGGTCAATCTGAATGGATTATTCAGATACTCGAGGATATGTTGAGATGTTGCATTCTTGAGTTTGAAGGTACGTGGGAACAATATCTACCTTTAATTGAATTTGCTTATAATAATAGTTTTCAATCGAGCATTAAAATGACATCGTATGAAGCCTTATATGGTAGAAAGTGTAGAAATCCATTATATTGGTTTGAGCTCAGTTAGAATAAGATTTACGAGGTTGATCTGATGAAAGAAACAGAACGAAAAGTGAAAATAATCCGAGATAGTCTGAAAGCTGCTTCTGATCGTCAGAAATCTTATGCAGATTTAAAACGAATGGATATTGAATATGAGATCGGTGATAAAGTGTTTCTAAAAGTATCTCTGTGGAAGAAACGGTTCCGATTCGGTAAAAAGGGCAAGTTGGGCCCGAGGTTCATCGGACCGTATGAAATCATTGAGCGAGTTGGGCCAGTTGCTTATAGATTAAGATTACCGTCTGAGTTAGAAAAGATTCACAATGTATTTCACGTATCGATGCTTCGACGATATAGATCTGATCCTTCGCATGTAATTTCTCCGTCTGATATTGAAATCCATTCAGATATGACTTATAAAGAAAAGTCGATTCATATTCTGTCTCGTGAGATTAAAGAATTGCGTAATAAAAGAATTCCATTAGTCAAAGTACTGTGGCATAGACACGGAGTAGAAGAGGCTACATGGGAGCCTGAAAATGAAATGAAACAACAGTATCCGAATCTGTTTAACGGTAAGATTTTCGGGGACGAAAATCCTTAAGGGGACAGAATTGTAACAGTCTAGTTTTGACCCAAGTCGGAATAGTGGTTTCGAGACCATAAATCTGAGTTCAAAAAATATTTTAATATTATTTTCTGTGTCTATGATATGAGAATTTGCATCTGTGAAATTTCTGTTATTTAATTTGTCTATTTTTGTGCTTAATTATGAAAAAGGATTAAATCGCGAAAAGTGTAAAACTTGAGTGCTAGATGAAAAAACACCTATTTGGCTTGGCTTTTAAAATAAAGGTCCTTGCATGTCAATTGTACCATTTGTTTAAATGGTGGACAATTATGGGCATTAGTGGATGGAAATTTATGTTTTATTAACAAGGGCAAAATGGGAAAATGGTTAATAATGTTAATTAAAAATGAAAACAAAACAAAGATGACCTTATTCTCATGCTTGTTAATCGAAAATCAGCAAATGAAAGAAAGGTTTGAAGCTTTAAGGTATTCGGCCATTGCATGGGTGAATAGGCTAGTCAATTTTGTTCGGTTTTTGATAATTTCTACGTTTCTGTGATTGTTGCTTTGTGTTCTTCAAAACCCGTGTGTAAATTTCTGCTTTTGTTGGAGATTATAAAATGTGCCATTGATGATTATATGAGCTATGTAGTACTCTTATATGGATTATGAAAGATATATGTTGGATTATCATGTTTTATTTTTGAATATTTGATGAAATGAGCTATTTGGGTTAATTTGTGAAAATGAGGTTTTGGAGGACTAAATTGTGAATTAAATGTATTATTTGGGCTAGTATGGAAGCCATGTATATTTGGCCAAGCTATAGTCTTGGTGAATTTTGCATTATTGTGATTTTGTGAGAAAAGGGACTAAATTGTCAAAGTGTGATAATATAAGGGCTAAAATGCAAAGTGCCCTAAATATGTGTATCTGGATTAAATTGAATGAAATGAATGATTGAATGGTTGAATTTGTATTGTATTAGATCAAGAACAAAGAAAATCGAACCTAGATCGAGGGAAGTCCAAAGTAGTTGAATAGTTGACTCGGTTTGTCCGAAATCTATACGAGGTAAGTCAAATTTCAATTACATGTTAATTGAATAAATTCTGCGTATATAAATTGTAATCTATATTGGATGGCCTTGAGAGCCTGATGAATAGATTTTGAGTAAACTTGATAATATGCTAGTATTTGAAAAGTTCTGTATGCCTTTAAAAGAACATTGGTATTGATCTGAATTAACGTGTAAGATCGTGTCTGGGACATAGGCATCGAATTGAAATTTACGTGTAAGACCATGTCTGAGACATCAGCATCGTATCTGATTTCGTATAAGGCTCTATCTGGGACAGAGGCATCGATACTGAATTACATGTAAGACCACATCCGGGACGTTGGCATTATACCAGTTTATGAGTATCTGTATCGTTTCTAAACCGTTTGATGACAAAGTACGAGATATGGTAAGGAATATATGAAATGTAAAATCTATACAGGTACGTTTGTATCGTATTTCATTTCTGAATATGAAAGACTCTGTTTCTGCAAAATAGCAAATATGAAGTAGGTTCGAAATCGTGGAAATGAATATAATATGAATACAAATAAACGAGCATGGTTAAGCTTATGAACTACTCTGAGAAATGGCTATGAATTCTTATTGTTGATTTGTACTATATACATATGCTTTAGTGATTATATCCATTGAATTTGGCTTACTAAGCTCTTGTAGCTTACTCTATTTGATTTTTGTTTGTTTTGCAGTTATCGTAGCTATTGAAGGCTCAGAGATAGTCGAGGATAGTCGCCACACTATCGAACTCATTTTTGGTACTTTTGAAAGTGTAAATATTGTTAAGTATGGCATGTATAGGCTAGAATGTCTATGTATTAAGTTTTGAATTGTATAAAAGTTATGCCATTTGAATTGGCTAGCAAATGATATGTTTGTGTATTGTTTTGGTGTATGTGGTAATGTGCCATGTTCTAATGTGTTTTGGTCATATTTGAGCATGGAATTGGTTGGAAATGTTGGTATAATTGTTGCATATTAATGCTTGTAGGATTGGAACCATATGGGGTGGCAAATTGGCTTAAACCAAGCCTGCATTGTGCCATACGGTCAGGGAACACGGGCGTGCCTTGTGGCCGTGTGAAAAAGTCAGTAGCTAACTAGATTTTCCACGGTCATGGCACACGGCCATGTCTGTTGGCCGTGTTAAAAAGCCAGTATAGGACATCTTTTTAGCACGGTTGGAGCACATGGGCGTGCCTTGTGCCCATGTGAGTCACACGGCCTAGTCACACGGGCGTTTGACTTTGTCAGTTTTGAAAAGTTTGATTAAGTTCTGAAAATTCTGAATAGGTTTGGTTTAGTCCCGACCTTCCCTAAATATATGTTTTAGGTCTCGTAGACCATTTTAATGGATGAATTGTTGATGAATGCAAATGTATTAATGTTATATGATATCTATGAAGCTGTGTTGTTCGGAAATGCTCTGTCTGTCCGGTGACACCCCTTAGCTATTCTGGCGACGATTACGGGATAGGGGTGTTACATAGTATGCTTCACACGGCCTCACACACGGGCATGTGACTTGGCTGTGTGGCATAAGTCAATATACCCCACAGGTTTGGCACGGCTTAACGCACGACCTGGCACACGGGCGTGTATGGCCATGTTTAGGGTACACGGGTGTATGTGTTGGCCGTGTGACCCAAGTTAGAGAGTTACATGGGGTCAGACATGGGCTGGGACATGGCCATGTGCTCCGATTTCGAATGTCCACATGGCCTGTGACATGGGTGTGTCTGTGGCCGTGTGATAGACACGACCGGGCCATACGGGCATCTGTCCCCTGCGTTGATAAAAAATTTCAAGGTTTCGTGAAAGTTTTCTAAGTTATCGATTTAGTCCCAAACCACTCCTAAAGCATGTTTAGGGCCTCGTAGGCTCGTTATAGGGACATTATGCTTGAGTTTGAATAATGTTTTCATGAAATGTGAAATTATATGTGAATTGAATGTTTAAATGTTTTATAAGTCCAATAATGCTCCGTAACCCTATTTTGGCTTTGAATATGGGCGAGGAGTGTTACATTCGTCACGATTCTTCGATAGGAAAATTTGTAGATTCTCTAACACGTTAATGTAAACATATTAATTATTAACTTTAAAAACCTAGCCTTATACAATCATAATGCTTAAATCACTTGCTTCGTAAAACTTGTAATTCTAACAAAAACTTTGCGACAAAAATTCCAGAGCTAGAATTCGTAAATCGTGATTTCGTCAAGTGAAAATATTTTATTAGCCGATTGAACATATTTTTAAACTTACGTTATTAACTTTCATAAAACCTAAATTCGTATTTTTATGGCGAAAAATCTTGGTTTGTATAATTTTGAAAACCTAACATTAATTGTTGATTAACACAAATCATGCAGGAAAAAAACTTTAACTAAATAAAAGAAACCCAAAAGAAAATTTAAATCTGAGAAATTAAACCAAAAGCCAAAAGTTTAAAAAAGCCATTTATTAACTAGAGCAAACCATTTTATGAAAGAATCAATCTGAGCTCCCGCACGTCGTTTGATTCTAAGCTTACTGATTATCTGAAAAGTCAAAAATAAAAGGGTGAGCTATAAAGCTCAGTGTATAACCATACTCAAACATAGAACACATATCATAATACAAACCAGAGTATCACAGAGAATTTCATAACGAACAATTGAGCAGAACTGAGAATGCATGATTATGCCAGTGCGGTATTTTTTGGAAAAACATAATGCAAATTTTTCAAAAAACTTCCTACCCAACTCCACTACACACCAAAATAGAGTTCCCCAGAACGCATCCAACCAAATCACACCAATAGATAATTGTGGACATTACCACTAGAGTTGTAGTTAAACTGCCAGATCAAATATATGTGGTCAAGCCACTGTATTGTAGCAAAGCTGCCATAACAGATATGAGTGGTTGAGCCACCATCATTGCAACCAAGTTAACTAGACAGAAATGTGGGTAAACCGCCAAAAAATGCAGATCATTAAACTGCCAGAACTTCTTCCTTTCCATATTATCCCAATCCCATGCAATGTGACATGACATGCATATACAAAACTAGAATGATAAGCATGTTGAGAATGCATCCATATTCTTAACAAAATCCACAATGTCACATGCATGGTCATATAGAAAATTCAGATTTTTACAATTCAATGTATTCAAACATCTTATACTCATACACAACATTGCAACACAGAGACATGCCATCAGATTTGACAAAACACAGATCATACACATTTATTTAACATACCTTTAAACACAATGCATATAGTAGCAAACTAAAAAATACCTTGTTTTCAAGTCATATTTAAGTAGTATAGACTCTACAGAAGGTCTAATTACACATCACACATCATAAACATGCTTAAAAGTATAATTTTAGAAAATGGACCCACACGTCCATGTGGCCCACACGGCCTCACACACGCCCGTGTGGACTACACGGTCTAGCACACCGTTGTGTGGCTCATACGGTCTACCACATGAGCGTGTGATGTCGACAGTGGATTTTTTGGCATCGCGCCATTTGCTGTTTTTCTAGATTTCTGTTGCACACATTGTTAGATTTCGATACCGAATCAACAATCGCAATTCATAAGTCCTAAAATCAAAATTAAAAATGACCAATTAGCCACGCTAAACGAAACCAAGTTATTAACTCAATTTACAATCCATTAAACACTCGCCTCTAATTCCACAAATTCAACCCTTCAATATACAATTCCTTACCCAATAGCAATAGCATCCCTAAAACTCCCCTAAGTCACCGAAAAGACGTCATGTAATTCACAAACCTCTCCTAACAGTACACCAAGACCAACAATTAAATCGAATCTCACAAATGCACACACTCCTCCAAACCCTTCCCACAAAATGAAAACTACATCATTAACAAAATTAATCAAAAATTACTTATAGAGATTAACATAGTACCAAGTAGAGCAATCTTAGTTCTAACGTACAACAACGCAAAGAGGTGGCAAAAAATAAAACAAATAATGGAAACAAAAGAGATAGTAAAGGAAAACAGAAAGAGGAAAAAAATGGAAAACGGTGGAAGGATAATTCACCAAAACTGAAAAAAAGAAGAAGAAGAAATTGTACGTGAAAAGAGGGAGAGCAAGAGGAAATGTGTGTTGGGGAGAAAATTTCTCAAAAAATAAAATAAAATAAAATATTTTTAAAAAAAAATAAAATCCAAAGTCAATCAGATTCTTGCAGAATTAAAATTCAATTCAAACTCTATCATGAGAGTGGCACAAATTGGGAAATAACAAAACTATTTTTGCTTGCGCTCACAGGAATTCAAACAAAGGATCAAAGAGTAAGCTTATTATTGCCAAGCTTGCACGGGAATTAAATTTAAGTCAAATGTTCAAAGGTAAGGATAGGGACAAAAATTAAAAAAAAAATTCAAAGGAAGAGATTTGAACACAAGTCCTCAAACACACATTCAAAGCACTTAACAACTAAATCAAATTAAATCACTTGACAAAACTTTCACAATCTTAACCGAAAATTCAAAATGTAATCACTCTTGGTTTCACTAACCCAGTTTCTTCTAACCCAATTTTTGGAACATGATACTTATAACTTTTTCGCTTTAGAGTTATAAAAGATGAACTAAATATTCGTCAAAAAATCATTCAAAATATTTAATTTGAACCCAAATTCTTTTGGCTATTACACTTTCTTTTATTCAATTTTTATTTGAATCTTTACACGTTCGAGCTAAAACATTTTATTTGTTAAAGAAATATAGTAATTTCTAAATATTCTCTCAATTAATAATGGTTAATGGTTAATGGTTTGATTTCATTAATTAATTTGACCAACTGGTTCCATTAATTGATTTGACCAACTGGTTCCATTAACTACTTATTTAAAAGTGTTTGGTAAAATTTAGCTGATAATTGAAAGTTGATATGTGTAAAATGTCAAATAAGAGCCTGACACATTTTTTTGTTAAGTATTTATTTGTTTATAATACTTTTTTCTTTATTGAGTGAAATTATTGAAATAAAACACTATTACCAAGGAATTAAAACATCCATTATGAAAATTAATTAGTGAATATTTTTGAAATTTTAAATAAACAAATTTCTTAAGTTCCTTATTTGCAAATATTAACCTTTTGGAAATTGATAAATATTAATAGTGCATTAATATAATTGTAAATTATATTCTAGTGATAATTATCTCATGTTCTTAGTATGTAAATTAGTGATAATTATGTCACACTCTGAATAAGTTTGTCAAGTATCATATTTCAATTAATATAAAGTTGCATAAGAAATCATTTTACACAAGTAAACTAAAAATAAATTAAGAGTACACAAATATTCAAGGATGAATGAGCTCGATTGCAAATTTCTCGTGGAAATATTAATTTTTGTATATTCACGATGGAGTTTTTTTTTTTTTTGAGATTTACTTTGGAATTTAAAAGTGAAAGAGAAAATGGGAGAATAGAGGCTACTGATATCTTGACACCCCTATTAGGTTTGAGAGCATATGGCAAAGGGAGTAATTTTTAAGCAAGCAAAGTCATATATATCATTCCACATATCTCATTCCCAATCAACTATTGGATTAAACTACTCATACTAGAAATCACAAATGAGAGCTTTTAGCAAGTTAATAGATGAGAAGGCTTGGAAAGTTGTGTTAACAAGGTGGGAACCACCTCAAACTATTGAAAAAACTCTAAAATTTCAGGCAACTTGGATGATAAAGGAAAACAAGGCTACCAATTACAACTCGAAGGCATTGTTTGCCATCTTTAATGGAGTTTATCCACAAGACTCAAAAGGATATTTAGGTGTTTGGCTGCTACAAAAGCTTGGACTATTTTAGAGATTGCCCATAAAGGAACATCTAAAGTGAAAATGTTCAAACTTCAAATGCTAGTGATTAGCTTTGAAACCTTTAGAATGTAAGATTTTGAGTCTATACCTTAATTTTTTGCTTGATTATATGAAATTCTTAATGAACATGCTTTTGGTAAGTTCAAATAGGCACCAAATTTTTAAAAATTGGGTCATTGCCCATTTAACCACCTTCGATTTTCTCCTTTTTCCAAATTGGTCCTTGTTTTTCAATTAAAGCCAATTTCAAAATTATTTTCAAATCCAATCTCATTTCTAAAATTTGTTTTAACCAAATTAATTCCCGAACATTCTTAAATTAAAATTATTAATTTTATTAATTTTAATATTTTATTTAATTAATCCCTAATTATTTTAATTATCTATCCCAAATATGGTTTCCAATTCACTAACCCCTAATTTACTATCCCGATTGTACTAACCCAGTTTTTGGGATGTGACAATTGCTTTTACTACTAAAGAAGTTTGGGATCAAGGTAGTCATTATTAAAGAATCGAAGGACATTGGCTCCATATGTGTTGATGAGCTAATTGGATCTTTTCAAACATTTGAAATGAATCTTGAAGAATTCCAACGAGAAAGGGGTAAGTCAGACAAAACTTTTCTCTAGTAGCAACAAGAAAAATGGACACATTAGCGAACACAATAGATAAAACAATTATGGTTGTTGAAGAATTGCAAAAGTTGTTAGCTCTCTTGGAAAATAACTATAACAAAGTGTTCAAAAAGGTTCTCCAAAAAGTCTAAAACTAATGAGAGCAAAGGCAAGATGAAGGTTGTTTTAACTCAAACAAATACAAAAGAGAAGAAAAAAATGGATTCAATTCTATGAGCATGAAGGATATGGGAACACTCAGTCTGAGTGTGCAAAAACCTTAAATAAAAGAAGAACAATGCCACTTGGAGTGACAAGTTATAAAGTAACGAATGTGATAATGATCATTTAATTAATTTTGTTATTTTTCTACTAAATTGTAAGATGTTTTGCCCATACAGAAAACACAACAACTGACAATGACAGTGATGAAGATGTGGAGATGAAAATGGATGAAACATATAATGTGATACTAAACAAATGTAATCTCTTGTGTGAGGTGAATGAACAACTTAGTGGAGAGCTAGCCATCCTTAAAGAAGAAAATTTAAAGCTTGCAAAACTAGTGAATGAAAAAGAAGTTCATGTGAGGGTCTAGAGACCTAGGTGCAGTTTATTCGTCAATTGTATATGTAATTTTTAGAACACAATGATTTAAATAAAAAATTATTATTCATATTAATATCAGTTGTATTTTTCCTTAATGGTTTTTGCACCCAAAACAAAATGTAAGCAAATATTTGCTCACTAATTACCTAAATTTTAACAAATACTAAGTTGCATTATATTGTCTGATCAAAATGCAAGAAGACAACTCATATTAATAGGTAATCTAAAAGGTCTATAGTTTAAAAGGACTATTATGTCGTCTATCAAGTCCAAATGGGGAGAAGCCTTGTTTGGATATCAGAATGATTTACTCCCAGAAGACAGAGACATAAATGTTATTTTCTAGACTAACAATACACCGAACATGACCCAAGTTGAATCAATCTTAGATGATTTTATGGATTAATTCACTAGAAATGTTCATAGTGTGGCTTACCTCAATCCTAAGTAACTAATTTGTGTGTGACTCATATACTTTGATGTATTAATAGTTTGAGTTCAAATAACTAAAAAGTTAAAAGTTGGTATTTCATGTATACGATTTCTGCATGACATAACTTCATTTACATAAAGAATTTTATAACCTAATAAAGGGTGAACAATATCCTCTCATTGACAATACATAATAGAAGAAAAAATAATGTGACCATGGATCATTTGCCTAACATAAATGATTTAATTACTATTTATTAGCAATTGACTTTTCATGAAGGAAGATGTAATGGTTACCACGAGATAAAATAGAACCATATTGAGTGAACGGATTTAACCTAAAGAGATTAAGGGTATCCTATGAGGGTAACACACTTATGACAAAGTCATTTGACAAACACATATAAAGTTACTTTCATAAAGGTATATAATAAGGGAGAGTTCAATCATGGTCCTTTAATGGAATGACTCATTGATTAAATAATTTTGTAATTAATAGATGAAGAGTCGAAACTTAATTACAAAGTATTTGAGCCTTAATTATATATGTTCAATCGGTTTCTCCACTAGCTAAAGATAACCCAAAGCGGATTGCATGTAGAATTGATAATATGAAATGAATGAAAGCAATGAACAAGTGAAATAAATCGCATGTATCACTATCCTCAGTGAATGTGTTTTCTCGCTAAGTACAAAAGATGACTTAAAAATTGAATTAATTTCTTCAAATTATTATTTAATTGATTGCAATTAAATAATTAAAATTTGAAGTGTGAATTAAATTAACTAGTCATTATAGTTTTATTGAATGGGGAATTAAATATATTTCTTCATAGATTTTAATATGGTAATGTAGCTATAACTTTAACGTAATTAAAATTGGGTTGAGAAAATTATTTAATTGGATAAATTAACTAATTAATATTTTAAAAAATAGAAAAATACTTATTGGTGTGGATAAATTATAAGTGTTGGATAAAGGTCTAGATAATACACATAATTGTACCAAATACATGAAATGAGCTTGAAAGATTATCCCATGTGATAAGGGTGGCAAACCCTAGTCCGACTAAGAATATGACATCGTCCCTTGTTTTACAATTACAGTGGAATATTGTATTTTCTATTCAAATTTATAATTTAATTATGGGATAATGGCAAAAAATCCTCCTGTACTTTAACAAAATTGTCGACGTGCTACATGTACTATCAATTTGTCTGATGTGGTACATGAACTTTTATTCTGCCTACCGATATGGTACCTCCCTCTAACAATGTTAATTTCTGGTGTGGTAAGTCACTCATTTAAATGGTGACATGTTTCACTTTTTCAAAGTTCATTTTTTTACAACATGTTAGGGGCTTCAAATTAAATATGTGAAGATTCCTGACATCACAACAATGAGTCATTACGACTACAGACGACGTCACGACGAGGCGATTCGGGACGTTGCGACATAGCGACATGTTCCCACATAAATCTGGTTTCTTCTCCCTGTTAAACTCTACTATCTTTTCCTAATTAAACTCTAATTACTCTAAGGATATTTTAGTCATATATTCACACAAATTTCAACCTATAAAAGGGCATTTGTAACCCTAGAATTGATATTTTCATCATATTAAGATTAAGAGAGTTTTGGAAGCTTTAAGGGAATTTCGTGTTTTAGTCAGAGAGCTTTATTTTTGGGATTTAGGGTTTATTTGTGTTTGGGTTATCTTCATATTGTACTCATTCAGATTATTTTCCATTTTAGTAATGTTTCCTTTGCTCATAATTTTTATCCTCTTCGGAGGAGTTTTATACTTAAAATATTTGAGTGTTCGTTCTTCTCTATTTTACTTGTTCGTTTATACAGGTCGATCCCTACAAATTAGTATCAGAGCTTGGTTCAATTTTCGCAGATTGACTCATTCGTTGACACAACAAGTAATTTGGATATCGAGAAGTTCGACAGGGTCACAAATTTTGGATTTGGTAGTTTCAAATAATTATGGAGGTAGCTGATGTGGCAGAGGACAATGGTAATGATTTGTTGTTCTCCACATATAATTTGATTGAAGGTGGAGTCATGTCAAGTATCAAGCATGTACCTAATTTAGAAAAGAATCTCATCCTTTTTTGGTATTTAGAACTCGAATGGTTCGCAGAATATTTGAGGCAAATTTGGTTGCAATAGGTTACAGTCAGGTGGAGATAGTTGATTTTCTCTCTCATGTTTAGGTATTATTAGCCCTTGTTGTATTATACAACTTTGGTTTAAAGATTAGGAGTCTTTCAATTTCCAAGTTCAAACACGGTTTTGGACTTGATTAACATTTTGCAAAATTTGAGTTAGGCTCGTAACAGAGCATGGAAAAGAAGGTGTGATAAATAAGAGGCAAGGTGAAGATTTGTGGGGTGTGTCTCACATTTATTGAAAAGCTTGCAAGCACTTAAGACAACAATCAACAAACAACAAAAGAATGCCAAAAACAAGCCCGACATCATGACGAGTAGGTAGGGCTCATCGGGACGACGCGATGAAAACCTCAGGCAAATGTGGCATTGATGTCATGACGAGGAGAGTCATCACACCATGACGTGTTCTTATTTGGTAGCTACGTTTTAGACTCCAAGCAGGACTCTTCTTCTCCCAATAAAATTTTTATTATTCTAGGGATATTTTAGTATGATTAGAACTCTAATCTAGGCCTATTTTTAGGGGCCATCATATCCCTATTTTGACATGCCAATCATCAAAGGCTTTTCTTGAAGGTGACAAGATATAGTCGCATATGAGTTTTGATGAGAGTTTTGTGGTAACTAAGGAGAGAATTGTATTCTCGAGTTAGGGTTTTGTTTTTAGGGTATTGTATTGTACGTTTAGTACATTTAAGATTATTTTTTTTCATATTATACTCTCGTTTGTTTACTTATTTAGTGAAAAATCGTAGCCTCCTTTGCCAGTGATTTTATCCTCTTCGGAGAAGTTTTCCAAGTAAAATATTTGTGTGTTCATTCTTCTCTATTTTACTTGTTTGTTTATACGAGTTGATCCTGAAAAAATAAACCATATTTATTTTTTGACCTTAAGCTTAATGACTTAAAAACTAATTTACCCAATAATTATCATTAATGAAAATTAAAAAAGAAACGTAATAAAAAGAAAAAACTCCTGACTAAAATGGAAATTGCAAAATTTTTATGATAAATTAAATAGATTTAAAATATGAAATTGAATCATTTATTTAAAAAATAAAGGAAAAAAATTTTATGTAGATGAAAACCATGAAGACATATAAATATAATAAAAACAATTTCTTTCAATTTCTTTTTCATTCTAGTTTAAAATTTTATTTTAAAATGGAGTTGCAGCCATACAATTGTAAGCATGGAGTTCACAAAAATGGATACTTTTTTTCCTTCAACGCATTTTAAATCTCAAGCAATCCATACTCTCAATTGTCGCCAACATCTCCTCTGATCCTTTCCTCACCTATCATACCCATTGTGCTAGAAAATCCTAGAAACTCAACTCAAAAAATCCAAGAAATCCTCAAAAATCAAAACCTCCCCCAAAAACCATATCTTACCAAAGGTCAGGAACCATTTTCTACATGAGCTCTTATCACTATCTGTTGGAAAACAATCCAATTTGTAAATGGTTATCTTGCACAGTAAAAAATTAAAAATTTGAAAACCGACCTGGTTTAAGATATTTATAGGAATAAACCTTAACTGAATTCATATATGTGTTTTCAACTTAGCGATTATTCGTTTTTCTCAACTTTCAAACAAATGATCTTCTATGTTATTCTCGTACCATGAACTGCTTCAAGTCTGGGCTTGAACCAATTGAATCAAAATACAAAGCTAGAAAAAATTCTCTCTTTTATGTAAGGTGAAAACAAACATTCTCTCTTCTATAATAGAAACCGATAAAATTACAATTCTGTAAATACAAATTTAATAGTTGAGAATAAATTCTTTTTATTTTTTGGTAGAGTAACAATCTCTTAAAGTTGTGTCTAATGCCCTACCAGTGCCATCTATTTATAAGAAAAGAAGGTAAAACCCTTGTTAAGTTGTAATGATTTGATTCAAATAGAGAAACAACTTCCTACTTAGAGTATGAGTGGAGTGAACGACACACCCTAGTATTCCTACTAAGGTTTTCCCCTTTATTTTATATAAGGGGTTTTGGGTCACTCTCAAATCGGGTCCAATTACGAGTACTTCCTGAACCTTTTTGACCCAATACTTTGTAATATGATCCAACCCGATTTGAATTATCTATTTCCCAAAATAAACTTTAATTTTCTATATTAAAAAATTTTGTCATCCTTATTTTACCCTCAGTAAAATTTTGATGATTTTACACCTGATAAAATTTTGATAAAATATGTTTAATATTTCACAACTCAACATGTTCACTGTGACAGAATGATTTATTTTCATTTTTGGGCTTCAAAACAATTCAAAAACATAAACTCATTCTTTCAATCATTTTTAAGTAATCTATATAGAATTGCAAATGGATCATTTCCATTTCCATTTCCATTTTGGAAACCTACATTCATTTCCAAATGATTCCATTTTTCCATTTCAGAAAAAACCATAATCATTCTTGAATGTTTCCCATTTCTCTTTTCATATTCATTCCATTCATTTCTATTCAAACACGCAATTCATTTATTGTAACACCCCAAACCCGGCCTAGACGTTATGGCCGAATCTGACGTGCTACATTGAAGTTAAAAATCCATGTTTCATTTTAGTGTTTTATAAACCGACTTTTGTTGAGCTAACAAAGTGAATGGAAGCTGTGCACCAGGTAGGTATCCGAAACAGAGGAGGTGAGCCATGAAGACTGCTTAAGTACCAAGCTCTTGATTGGATCCAATCCTAGACATGCCCACAACCATTGCCACACTTTGGTGCTAAGTTAGTTTTGAAAAAAAATGAGTTGCAATTCATTTAAGTCGATGTTTTTGATAAACCGATTAATTGTATCGTTGCGATATTTTGAAAACAATTATCATTTTGGAAATGCGCCCTAGGTCTAACTCATATTGTTATCAAAAAAATACAGGGTATAAAATAAAATAATCCCAGAAAAAATAATTAAAATGGCCTTATTACAACCCAAAACCAAATAATAACATTAATAAGATAAAACTTATAAAGAAATAAATCGGCTACTTATTGCAATTAAAAGAAACAGAAATAGTAGTATGGTCATCTCCGAGTCCCTCGCAGCTCCAAACCATCTAAGCTTAGGGATTACCTGCACAGTTAGAAACTGGGTGAGTTTACGAAAACTCAGTGTGTAATCCCAATAACAAACAAACAGTGAAAACACAGTATCAGTACAATCTGGGCCAAAGCCCTATTCAGTCTCGACATATACTGGGCCGAAGCCTTTCATTTAACGGTTACTAGGCCGAAGCCTTTTCATAAATCAAATCACTGGGCCGAAGCCTTTTCATAAATCATATCACTGGGCCGAAGCCTTTTCATAAATCATATCATTGGGCTGAAGCCTTTACTGTAAACGGTATGGCCTTAGGCCCATTTCAATATCACATGTAATGTCAATGGATGTATGCAAGCCCATTTCAATATCACATGAAATACCAATGAATGTATGCAAGCTCATTTGGGGAGACTACTCAACCCACCAACCGCTACACTCCACCCGTACCAGCCCTACACTCCATGTGGGGAATAGCTCAACCCACCCATCCATACACTCCACAGTTGCAGCCTTGCTGCTCAGTTAACAGTAAATTGAGGTAAAGCCCCCAGTACGTGGACAGGCCACTTTCAGTATTTCCTCCATCAATATCCCAGTCCCATGCAATATGTCATATATGCAGAATGTCATGCCCACATTTGAATCAAACAATCACAGTCAAGTCACTCATATCACCAACATATATTCACAATCAAATCCGTCAACCACACAGTCCAAGTCAGTCACTTGCCCACAAGGGCAAAACAGTCATTTTTCATATTATAAGGGTATTTTTGTAATTTTACCAAATATCAGGGTTTTCCATGTTCATTACAATTATGATTATTTTCTAGTGTTTAAACAATGACCTTTAACCCACTTTATCAAATTCGGGCTTTTGGGCCCACAACCCCTAATGGGCCCTACGAATGCCGTGTAACACCACGAATTTGGGCTTAGAAGTATTGGGCCTTGAGTGGAGGTCCGTAAGGAGGTTGTATATAGGTATTTAATTGTGCAATGAAATGAAACAATTAAATGTTTGCTTTAGTGGTTAACGGCTTTGAGAAGTGTTGGAGAAATCTTGGGTTCAAACTTGGGCTTTAGCAAAAATTTTGGTATTAAGTGAAAAAAACCTGGATGCTTGCATGAGGGCCTTTTAAATTATTGTGGTAAATAAATGACACAAGGAAGCATGTAGTCTAGTGGTTGTGGCGTCATTAAGGTTGTATGGGAGCCTGGGTTCAAGTCTTGGCTCTTGCCATTTATTTTGTCTTTTTATGAGAACCTGGACTTTGGCCTTTAGACCTTATAATTAATTGGGGATAAAATATGACACAAAAAGCCTTGTGGCTTAGTGGCAAGAAGTGTGTGGAGCATCTGAGGGGAGGCATGGGTTCGAATCCCATGGCAAGCAAGGAGTATTTATTTTGCTAACAGGGGGCGGCAAGAGTTGGTGTTGAATTTAAACTCTGATGTTGGAGGGATCCCACATCGGGAAGCTAACATAAGAGTGGATACGGAACTGGCTTTAAATAGAAGGAACCATGAGGAGAGTAAAGGTACCTTTCTTGGCTGATCCCTTTCGCTGTATTGCGTGCTCGTTTGGGTTGGGCGTCGGCTAAGAGTGCTCGGAGCGTGGATTAACTCCAGTCTCCTATCAGGTGTGTATTTCTCACTACTCTAGCTGTAGGATGGCTACTTCGGGCCGCGATGGGCCGAAAGGGGCCATGTGGGCCCAATTGGATAAGTTGTTTGATTGTGTAGTAAATATTAGACTAGGCTAGGTGAATCTCATATCTATGGTTAGATTTGGGCTAAAAGGGCCACACGAGCGTGTGGGCCCATTTGGGCCGAGAATAGGCTTTAGGCCCATTCGTATTGTTATCCCTGTTTAGAATACTTTAGTTTACTAAAATTACCGAAATACCCTTAGTTGTAAAAATACTGAAATACCCTCGTTTTGTAAAATTACTAAAATACCTTCGACTTGTAAAATTACCAAAGTACCCCCGATTTACAGAATTACTGTTTTACCCTCGATTTACATAATTACCATTTTACCCCCGATTTACATAATTATCGTTTTACCCTCGACTTACAGAATTATCGTTTTCCCCTCAATTTATAGAATTACTATTTTACCCTTGATTTACAAAATTACTATTTTACCCTTGATTTACAAAATTACTAAAATACCCTTGGTTTGTAAAATTACCAAAATACCCCTAGTTTGTAAATTTACCAAAATACCCTTGGTTTGTAAAATTACCGAAATACCCTCAATTTGTAAAATTACCAAAATACCCCTGATTTACAAAGTTATAGAAATACCCTTGACTTTCTAAAAATTATAGAAATACCATTGGTTTACAAAATTACTGAAATACCTTTGGTTTGTTGATTTACCAAAACACCCTTGTAGGATGAAATGACTAAAATACCCCTATTAGGGTAAAGTGACCGTAAAGACCCTGTAGGGTAAAGTGACCGTGATACCCCTGTATGGTAAAATGACGAATATACCCTTATGTTCCGTATGGCTGATGTGCTTAGGATTTACATATATTGATATTGGATTAGTTAAGTTTGAGTGACAGGTGGTGGTTATCGTAGGCGATTGATTTTGGAAACGTTTCAACTTCAACCCGTAACAGGTGTGTACTAACCCTCGTAATAGCTTAGATTAATATTTGCTAAGAAGCCGAAATGCTAAAATACAGGTATTTCGAGAACTTGTAATGTTGCGTTTGGGTATAGATGCGATAAATACGATAAGATCAGTGTTCGGATCGATGGAATAGGTAAGAACTCAATTTTGTGCACGATGGTAAGTTGGGCCTCAATGGGCTGAAATTGGGCCCTGTGGGCTTTCGGACCCATTTGGGTAGAATTGATAGAAAATGGAATTTGGAAAAGTTGCACGTTAACACGGTTAGTATTGTTGTAAAATTTGGGTTAAGTAGGCTAAATCAGCATTCGTAGGGCCTATTAGGGGTTTTGGGCCCAAAAGCCCGAATTTGATAAAGTGGGTTAAAGATTATTGTTTAAACACTCAGAAATATTGATAATTGTAATGAACATGGAAAACCCTGATATTTGGTAAAATTACGACAATACCCTTATAATATGAAAAATGACTATTGTGCCCTTGTGGGCAAGTGACTGACTTGGACTGTGTGGTTGACGGATTTGATTGTGAATATATGTTGGTGATATGAATGACTTGACTGTGATTGTTTAATTCAAATATGGGCATGACATTCTGCATACATGACATGTTGCATTGGGTTGGGTTTTTATATGGATGGAGGAAGTGCAAAAGGGCTTATGCCCTAGTTTACCGAAAAGGGCTTATGCCCCAGTTTATTGAAAAGGGCTTATGCCCCAGTTTACCGAAAAGGGCTTATGCCCCAGTTTATTGAAAATGGCTTATGCCCCAGTTTACCGAAAAGGGCTTTGCCCCAGTTATTGAAAAGGCTAGGTGTAACACCCCGAACCCGAGACCGACACCGGAGTCGGACACGAGATGTTAACAAACTTTGAAAAAAAATTTTCCAGACACTGCCCAGTCTGAGTACTAGTCGCTTCAAAAATCATATCTTGAGTTTCACAACTCGAAAATCAGTTTTGTGATTTTTCCCTGAAACTAGACTCATGTCCCCACCTATGTATTTTTTTCTAGAATTTTTGGTCAGGCCAATTAGTACAGTTTATTAGTCAAAGTCTCCCAAGTTACAGGGGTCGACTACACTGACCTTTACCCCTTACGACTGGGATATCTCTCCGCACAGAGCTTCAATACTGATGCCGTTTGTTTCTATGGAAACTAGACTCAGAGAGGAATCCATACATATATGGTATGACCCCTAATTATCTCTGGTCAATTTATAGTGAATTTCCAAAGTCGGAACAGGGAATCCAGAAACTGTTCTGGCCCTGTTCCACAAGAACCCGAATATCTCTTACTGTACTGTTCCTATTATTGTTTCGTTACTTCCATATGAAAGTAGATTCATCAAGGTTCGATTACATAATTTATTCACTATTTAATTCCACTCCTACGAATTCTTGTGATTTTTCCAATCCACACCACTGCTGCTATCAGCTTCTGTTTTCAAAGTAAACCTTACCTAATTTGGGGTTTCATGGACCAACTAGGGCCTTGTCATACATAAGCCCACATATGATCATACTTAGCCATTCCAGTGGCTGATCATTTGCTCAACACTTCCATTCCAACTATAGTTACATCATGAAACCATCTATACATTCATAAACACGAATGGTCTAATGCCATACTTCACTTCTACAAGCCATTTTCGCATGGCTGAACACATATACATTTCATAAGGTACTCGAAAAACAACAATGGGTAGTCCTATACATGCCATATCAAGATTCAACCAAAATAGTACCCAAAAGAGCCTTTGATAGTGTGGGCGACTTCGACTTCAAGATCCCGAGTCCGATAGCTGGAGAACCAAAAATCTATAAAACAGAGGAGCAATGTAACGAGTAAGCAATTTATGCTTAGTAAGTTTGAGCAAGGAATTCCAGCATAAACAAAGAATATCACACATTTAGCTAAACGGAATATTTCATAATATGCAATTTATCGATATTAAACTTGCTTCACAACATTAACAACCCTTATGCACATACACAATAGACTAACTTAGCCGAAGGCCGATAGCTCGTTTATCAACTGAGCGAACATTTATTTGTAAGGGCTCGATTTAATTCAACACATACGTAACATATCCCCATATTGGGATGTTTTTCTAGTATTCGCTGGAATTTTACAGCAAGCTCATTCATTACCAAATCACGTACCTTCGGGATTTAACCGGATATAGCTCCTCGTTCAAATGCCTTCGGGACATAGCCCGGTTTTAGTAACTCACACAATGCCTTCGGGACATAACCCGGATTTAACAACTCGCACGAATGCCTTCGGGACTTAACCCGGATTTAATAACTCGCACGAATGCCTTCGGGACTTAACCCGGATTTAATAACTCGCACGAATGCCTTCGGGACTTAACCCGGATTTAATAACTCGCACGAATGCCTTCGGGACTTAACCCGGATTTAATAACTCGCACGAATGCCTTCGGGACTTAACCCGGATTTAGTATCTCGCACAAAGGCCTTCGGATCTTAATCCGGATATATTCACTTAGCACAAAGCCTTCGGGACTTAGCCCGGACAGCATTCAATTAATCATGCACATCTAACAATAATTCATAGCACATTCATATTTCATTTTCGTTTACGAAACTCAAACACAAGGCACATATTGTCCTTGCACATTCGGCTCAATAGCCACACATAGAGCATGATTTAATCACATCGAAATTTAAGCTCTCTTACTCAAGAACTTACCTCGGGTGTTGTCGAACGATTCCGCTAGCTATTCAACCACTTTTTCCTTCCCTTTATCGGTTTTATTTCCCCTTTGCTCTTGAGCTTAATCAAACAAATAAATTGATTTCATCATTTAGGCATCAAAAGATGAACACAAGGCACTTAGCCCATATTCATACATTAGACATTAAAGTCTCATACATGCAAAAATCATGCATCAACACAACATATTAGCTAATTTCTTTCCCCTTGGCCGAATATGCATGTCCATTTTTGGGGTCGATTTCAACATTTAATACACACATATACCCACTAGTAAAGCATCCTCCCCCTTTTCATCGATTTAACACATGCATTGCTCATCAACATGCAAAGTTACATTCGGCCTTAGCACACATCTTGCTAGCCGATTCTTCTCCCTTTAGCAACCAATGCACATATGTGCTCACACAAAAATGCTAAAAAGGAGGTTCAAGAATCATCAAGCCATCATCACATGCATCATTAACAAGCTTCATATTTTGCATGCAATGGCATTAACACAACCTCCACCTAGACCGAATCTTAACTCATCCTCATACCTCATCACCACAACATCAAACATCAACCAAGAATGATGCATCCATGGTCGAGTGCCATTTCCATCACATAGCAAGATTTAGACCATGGGCTAGGTAGAACTCAAGCTAACCACTAAATCATGCATGCATCTCATGAAACATCATCAAACATACCTTAGCCTAGCTACATGCATGGCCGAATCTCTTCACCTTTCTTCTTCTTTCCTCCTTAAAATTTTTGGCCAAGGATGAACCAAAGGATGAGAAATTTTTTTTTCTTTGTTTTTTTTTCTTTCTAATTTAGGCTAGAATGGAGGTGAGAAAGGATGAACACAAACTTTTCTCCTTTCTTCTCTTGAGCTCACGGCAATGGGGGGAACAAACACTACACACACATTTTTTTTTTCTTTGTTTCCATTTCTTTATTACCCATACTTCTTATTTTATTCTTCCACTAACAAAACATGTTTCATGACATGTTTTGCCCATCATTCTTTGTCATGGCCGGCCACTACTCATTAGGGGGGGGAATTTGACATGCAAGTCCCCCCCTTTGTCCACATGCACTAATAGGTCCTCACACATTGACCTATCACATTTTAGAATTTTCTCACATAAGTCCTATTGACTAAATTCACATGAAATCAACCAAATTGAAGCTTGAAATTTTCACACATTCATAATTACATATTCTACACAATAAGTATCACATTCAAACATTTCGGTGACTCGGTTTAGCGGTCCCGAAACCACTTCCCGACTAGGGTCAACTTTGGGCTGTCACAACTCTCCCCCACTTAAGAAATTTTCGTCCCCGAAAATCTTACCGGTAAATAGGTTTGGGTATCGTTCTTTCATCGAGCTCTCGGTCTCCCAAGTAGCTTCCTCGATCCCGTGTTTGAGCCATAACACCTTTACTAGCGGAACTCTTTTGTTTCGCAACTCCTTCACTTCACGAGCTAGGATACGCATCGGTTTTTCTTCATAGCTCATGTCGACTTGAATTTCAACCTCTGATGGGCTAATTATATGCGATGGATCAGATCGATAGCGTCGAAGCATCGAAACATGAAAGACGTCATGAATCTTTTCAAGCTCCGGGGGCAAAATCAATCTATACGCAACCGGACCAACTCGTTCGGAGATTTCGTACGGCTCAATGAATCTTGGGCTCAACTTGCCCTTACGGCCGAACCTGAGTATCTTTTTCCAAGGTGAAACCTTAAGGAACACTTTGTCTCCCACCTGATACTCGATGTCTTTTCGTTTCAAATCTGCGTACGACTTCTGACGATCCGTGGCTACCTTTAGACTTTCACGGATTACCTTTACTTTCTGCTCAGCATCTTTAATCAAATCAACTCCGAAAATTTTACTTTCACCGAGCTCGGTCCAAAACAATGGTGTACGGCATTTACGACCGTACAAAGCCTCGTAAGGTGCCATCTTAATACTTGATTGAAAACTATTGTTGTAAGCGAATTCAATCAAAGGTAAATACCGTTCCCATGAACTACTGAACTCGAGGATGCAACATCTCAACATATCCTCAAGTATCTGAATTATCCGCTCGGATTGACCATCGGTTTGGGGGTGAAAAGCAGTGCTAAAATGCAACTTGGTACCCAGAGCTTCTTGCAATTTCTTCCAAATCGTGAGATGAATCTCGGATCTCTATCCGACACGATAGGAACAGGTACCCCGTGTAATCTCACAATTTGATAAACGTACAATTCAGCTAGTTTCTCCAATGAAAAATCCGTACGTACGGGGATGAAATGAGCCGACTTAGTCAGTCTATCAACAATAACCCATATCGCATCCTTCTTACTTGCTGACAAGGGCAGTCCGGACACAAAGTCCATTGTGACTCGATCCCATTTCCACTCGGGTATCATGATCGGCTGGAGTAATCCTGAAGGCACTTGATGTTCCGCTTTCACTTGCATAATAAAC